>NC_061863.1:19856208-20156208 GCF_907164915.1 Impatiens glandulifera | reverse complement strand
AAAGTAATTTGAGAATTATTAATTATTGTAATGAAAATTGATACTTTATATAAATGTGAAAATAGAAACTAAAAGAGATTCATTTTTTTAACAGTTTTCAGATTAAACTAATATTCCAGCTGCTCATAAAGCCATGCTGCATGCCCACATAGGGGTTGCATGTGTCTCTAGCTGCTGCTATATTCAGATCAAGTGGAGAATAAATTAATTTGGCTGCATGCATAATGTATACTAAAGTTAGAAATTAAAAATGCAGCTTTTGAAATGGGTCAGTATATATTTTTCTGTGAATGATGACACGTACATGATCATTCTTTCTTACACAGGTTACACCATCTCTCCTTTAAGGCTTTAATATACATCAAAAACTCAGCTGGTTTGAAGAAGGAAGCAAGAATAATTAGCCTAGGAAATTATTTGTTTGCTTCGTCTATTCATTTTTTATTTATTATAAAACTTTTTTGCTTTAGAAAGTTATAAGACTTTAACATCCTCTTAAATAAGATAATTAAATAAATATACAAACCTTGAACAGGCATAGTTTATATATAGAGAGAGAGTAATAATTAATGGTGGTTTAGTGTATTGCAAATTAAACTTATTTAGACAGGGGATCCATTAACTTCTTAATTCTCTGCCTTTTGTTTCCATATTGAAAGCAACAGGAAAAACCAAAACCATGACATGAGCTTTAATTTGGCCAAGGTTGCCGCGTATTCTTCTTCAGAGATGCTGTAAAACCAACACAAGTCATGCAATGATGCAACCAGCAATATGCCCTCTGGAACGTACGTGGAGTTATCTTAGCCAACTTCTCTCCCTTATAAATTATCCCTACAATCCACATTCATTCATATCCCACTTCCTAATCAGCTATCTATAGCCATGGCTAACTCTTATGTCCTTGCAATTAGCATACTATGCTTCCTTGTCCTTACAACCGGCAGTTGTGCTTACAGGCAAAGGTCTCAACAAGCTGATCAACAACAGCAAATGCAGTGTCGCATCCAAAGCCTTAACCCTCTTGAGCCTGCCAGGCGCATCCAACACGAAGCTGGTTACACCGATGTTTGGGACCAGAACTCTGACCAGATTCAGTGTGCCGGTGTGGCCGCATCACGCCATCTTATCCAGCAAGGAGGCCTCCTCTTGCCTACTTTCAGCAATGCCCCTTTGCTAGCCTATGTTGTACAAGGCTAGTAATTATCCATCCTCTCTCTTTGTTGAATTTTATACTTAAATATTATGACTGACTTAAAAAACTGTCTGCATGGCATACAGGTAGAGGAATTGTTGGAACCATAAATCCAGGCTGCGCAGAGACGTTTCAATCGAGCGAACAAATTGAAGTTGGAGGACGATTTGGCTCTCAAAAGTTTAGGGATCAACACCAGAAGATCCACCGTTGCCGAAAAGGAGACATCGTTGCTTTCCAAGTCGGTGTAGCTCATTGGGTCCATAACGACGGTAACGAAGACCTTGAACTCATGGTAGTCCACGATACCAACAACATCGACAACCAGCTCGACCAGAACCTCAGGGTAACTGACACAAGACATATATATACTACTTTATCTGGAGTTTTACCAAACTCGTGGGGGATGAATAGATTATTATTATTATTGAGTCTTCTTGAATTGTGTCACAGAGATTCTTCCTTGCTGGTAATCCACAAGAGGCAGAAAAGCAACAGAGGGGCCAACACCAACACGAGGAAATCTTTTCAGGCAACCTTTTTCAGGGATTTGAGACCGAGGTCTTGGCGGAATCCTTCAATGTGGACATGGAGACAGCCGCGAGACTACAGGGCCAGGATGATAACAGGGGATTCATAGTTAAGGTAGGGAAGGAATTTGAAATGCAAAGACAATCAAGGTACGAGGACCCAAGAAGCAACGGATTCGAGGAAACCGCCTGCACAATGAGAATTAGAGAGAATCTCGACGATCTAGAGAGAGCAGATATTTACACTGCTCAAGGCGGACGTATTAGTACTCTCAACAGCTATAACCTTCCAATTTTGAAGCAAATTCAATTGAGCGCAGAGAGAGGAGTTCTTTACAAGGTAATCATTCAAGTAGAGAGCTGTTAACTCGAGAATTGACAACGTTTTCTAATTATTTCAATCTCTGCTTACAATGTGCAGAATGCAATGGTGGCGCCGCAATGGAGCAATAACGCCCACAACATCATCTACATATTGCGTGGAACTGGACGTATCCAAGTAGTGAGTCACTCTAACAGGGTCGTCTTCAATGGCGAGGTTCGCCAAGGACAGCTGCTAGTCGTGCCACAGAACTTCGCAGAGGTGAAGCAGGCAGGAAGCCGGGGATTGGAGTGGGTGTCATTCAAGACTAACGACAGGGCAGTGTCCAGTCCGTTGGCGGGAAGGACGTCAGTGATTCGGGCAATGCCGGAAGAAGTGGTGATGAGCGCTTTCCGGGTGTCGAGAGACGAGGCACGCAAGCTAAAATACAATAGGCAGGAAGTGAGGATCTTCCCTCAGTCAAAGAGACAATTGGAGAGGGCTTGAAGTTGTAGTAAAAATAGGAGGATGAGATGTATGTACAAGTCAGGTAGAGTTCTCTTAAGGAATAAGGAGTTTTGAAATATGAGAAAATAGGTGAATAAATAATAATAGCAGCCTGTTTTACAACTCATTTTCTTGTTTAACTTATCAACATATTAGTCATATAAAAGCTAATTATACTAAACAGCCATATATGACCAAAGTGAATGGCTATGTCAAATGGAATGATCCAGAAAGCTGAAGACCAAATATTTTAAGAAATTGGAATCTTACATGGCAAATCAATAACAGCAATATAGACTGACTGAACCCGCATTCATCCTCTTGATCAAATCTTCCGCTGCCATACAAATTGAAAGGTTGAGATACACAAATATACAGAGAGCTCATATTCACATAGAGATTGGGAAGTTAGAAGAACATACGAAAACCCAATTATCTAAACAACAGAAGAACCCCTCCCCCCACCCCACTTACACAATACATATTTCTTTTACAAAATTTATTTTTTGTCAAATTGCCGGCAAGAAACGGTTTATAACCTTTTCCAACTATTCCTAAAGTGCATTAACCTAAAAGCAGGTTTCATGTTTAGACAATTACGACTCAATCTAGCCACATTGAATTTTTTTAATGTATGACGAGCTAAGAACCACTTTGTTCTCTAACACTTGCAGTCCTATTCATATAAGTGCCCGTATCTCAAATGCCAAAACTCGGATCCATCTTGCACTTGTGTGAGCAAATTGAAATCCTATTGTTAAAATGTCAATTGGGAATATTAGTCATCACACATTGATAATTGGCAGATCAGTTTGTTTTGTGTTTAACGATACACACATCATTATCAAATTCAATAAAATATCACATAGTCAATAATTGTCCAACGATAATAAATTTAGCCCATCATTATCAAATTCAATAAAATATCACATAGTCAATAATTGTCCAACGATAATAAATTATGGGCTAAATCAAGAATAAACTAAACATTGTATAGTAGGAGTATAGTGTTACATTGACTACTTTTAATTGCAATTATACGTTTGCCTTCAACTTGTAAAACTTTTTTAAGTCAAATTCCTTAAAATCTTTAAACATTTCTTAATTGTATGTCATGCGATTAAAGCATCCAATGTCAACAAACCAAACATCACCTTATGAATCAACTTTATCAGTTGAGCCATAAACAACTTGCTTTCACATGCATAATTAGCTTTGTAATATATATCATTGTACCAACAATCTGCTTTCAGTGCCAATACTTTTTTCTTTCTGCACTGATAACGGTGAATATAAAC
Organism: Impatiens glandulifera; assembly: GCF_907164915.1. Lineage (NCBI taxonomy): Eukaryota > Viridiplantae > Streptophyta > Magnoliopsida > Ericales > Balsaminaceae > Impatiens > Impatiens glandulifera. Next base: position 20,152,377 of record NC_061863.1, on the reverse strand, counting down.
TTTTATTGTTCTTTTCGTAATTTGAAAGTTATATATAGGAAAGTTATAGCAAAGCTCAAAAACATATTGAAAGTAATTTGAGAATTATTAATTATTGTTATGAAAATTGAGATATTCACATAAATATTAAAAGAGATTCATTTTTACATTCCAGCTGCTAATAAAGCCATGCATGTCCTTGCCCACACAGGGGTTGCATGTGTCTCTAGCTTCTGAGAATATATAATTAATTTGTCTGCATGTATCATGCATACAAAAGTTAGAAAATAAAAATATCCCTTTTGAAATGGGTCGTATTTATTTTTACTGTGAAAACAGATGATCATTCTTACACAGTTACACCATCTCTCCTTTAATACACGATAAACTAACAATAGGTTTGAAAAGGAAATAAGTGAAATTTAGCTACAACTTATTTGTTTGCCTCTAATCTATTTTTTTTTTACTATAAAACTTCCAGTTTTGAGAAACATATAAAACATTAACATCCTCTTAAATAAGATAATTAATTAAATTTTCAAACATTGAACATGCTTAGTTTATATATAGAGTAATAATTAATGCTAAAAATGGTTTAATTTATTGCAAATTATTGACAATGGGATTCAGCTTCTTAGTTCTCTGCCTGAACCTGGACTACATTATTTGTATGTATCCGGAAACTTGTTTCCATACTAACACAACGGGACAAACCAAATCTATGACAGCAGGCAGACATGAGCTTTAATTTGGCCAAGGTTGCCGCGTATTCTTCTTCAGGGATACTATTAAACAAACACCAGCCATGCAGTGATGCAAACAGCAATGCCCTATGAAAATTACGTGGAGTTCTCTCAGCCAACTTCTCTCCCTTATAAATTATCACACATTCTTCATTTATTCATATCCCACTTCCTAATTAGCTATCTATAGTAATGGCTAACTCTTGTTTCCTTCCAATTAGCATACTATGCTTCCTGGTCCTCACAACCGGAGGCTCTGCCTATAGACAAGCTGGCCAACAACAGGAAACGCAGTGTCGCATCCAAAGTCTCAACCCTCTTGAGCCTGCCAGGCGCCTCCAGCATGAAGCTGGTTACACCGATGTTTGGGACCAGACCTCTGACCAGATTCAGTGTGCTGGTGTGGCCGCATCGCGCCACCTCATCCAGCAAGGAGGCCTCCTCTTGCCTACTTTCAGCAATGCCCCTCTGCTAGCATATGTTGTAAGAGGCATGTTGTTCTACTTAATTATATATCCCCTCTCCTTGTTAAATTTTACTACTATTATTTAATTTAGAATACTTAAATATTGTGATTGAAAGCAAAAATCTGCATGCATGCATGAAACAGGTAGGGGAATTGTTGGCACCATAAATCCAGGCTGTGCAGAGACGTTTCAATCGAGCGCACAAACTGAAGTTAGTGGAGGATTTGGCTCTCAAAAGTTTAGGGATCAACACCAGAAGATCCACCGTTGCAGAAAAGGAGACATTGTTGCCTTCCAAGTCGGTGTAGCTCATTGGGTCCATAACGACGGCAACGAAGACCTTGAACTCATGGTGGTCCACGATACCAGCAACGCCGAAAACCAGCTTGATCAACACCTCAGGGTAACTAACTAACATATAGCCTATATATTACTCTCTTCGACATTTTGTTTCCGTGAAAGAATAAATTAGAGAGTGAGTCTTCTTGAATTGTGTTGTAGAGATTCTTCCTTGCGGGTAACCCACAAGAGACAGAAATGCAACAGAGGAAGTACAGGGGCCAATCAGAGGAGAACTTTTCAGGCAACCTTTTCCAGGGATTTGAGACCGAGGTTTTGGCAGAATCCTTCAAAGTCGACTTGGAAACAGCCGCAAGACTATAGGGACAAGATGATAACAGGGGATTCATCGTGAGAGTAGGGAAAGAATTCGAAATGCAAAGACCATCAAAGTATGAAGAGGAAAGAAGAGAGTGGAGCCCAAGAAGCAACGGATTCGAGGAAACCGTTTGCACATTGAGGATCAGAGAAAATCTCGATGATCCAGAGAGAGCACCGCTCAGGGTGGTCGCATCAGCACAGTCAACAGTCATAATCTCCCAATTTTGAAACAAATCCAATTGAGCGCCGAGAGAGGAGTCCTCTACGAGGTAAGCATACAAACAGTGACTTAAAGACTCAAACTGACAACGTTTTCTAACTGTTTCGATCTCCCCTTAAAAAATATGCAGAACGCAATGGCTGCACCACACTGGACCCTTAATGCCCACAACATAATCTACATATTACGTGGGTCAGGCCGAATTCAAGTGGTGGGTCACTCCAACCGGGCCGTCTTCAATGGAGAAGTCCGCCAAGGTCAGTTATTGGTCGTCCCTCAGAATTACGCTGAAGTCAAGCTGGCGGGAAGTGAAGGATTAGAGTGGGTGTCGTTCAAGACAAATGACAGGGCGGTGTCAAGCCCACTTGCTGGGAAAACTTCGGTGATCCGGGCAATGCCAGAAGAAGTGGTGATGAGTGCTTTCCGCGTGTCGAGAGCCGAGGCACATAAGCTAAAGTACAACAGGCAAGAAGTGAGGATTTTCCCGCAGTCAAAGAGGCAATTCGAGAGGGCTTGAAATTGGAGTAAGAATAGAATGATGAGATGTAAGTATATATAAATAAGAGAACTTGGAAGAAGAAAATGAACACAAGTCAGTCTAGTTCTATAAGGGAATAATGGTTTTGGAATATGAGAAAATAGGTGAATAAATAATAATATCATGTTTTGTTTTGTTTTGTTTTGGTATCATCTATCGTTTCTTCAATTATAAAGAAGACTAAGATTAGTAAAAGAATTTCAATTAATATGATGATATCACCAATTTTGAAATGCAATAGATTAAATGATGTTGCAACAGCTTCTGCCAAAAAATTATTCGACACATTTTGTTTTCAACATGCTTCTAATTGTCATTTCTACCACAGTTCTATTATCCTCTCAATTATACTATCTTGCTCAAGTGTGTAAGGAGTTTGCAACTCCCTGTGAATTTCATGTTCCTCACATAACAGATTGAATTCTCCACCTCTGTCTGTGCGAAGTGCTTTGATACACAAGTCACTATGATTTTCTACCTCAGCTTTGAATATCAACTATTAACCCTTTTTTGATAAAAAGAAAACGAATCAACCCTTATAAAAAGAAAATGAATTAACCATTCAGTTAACTTAAGAATAACTTAACATTAATGTTAAGTATCAAAATATGGATGCCCATATGAAAATGGATCAAGTCAATATTATTTTTAAACATTTTAGATAGAGTCTATTGCCTTATAAGCGACTTAAAATAGTTTTTCTCACCAAAAAAATCACTTAAACTTGTCATATTTACACACCTATCTGTATTTTTACAAGTTTGATTGAAAAAATGAGCTCAGAAAGTCAATAAAAGATCTGTTTCTAATAAATTTACAGAAAATTTATAGATGTGGTTGAGAGTTTGAGAAACCAGCAATTTTTTTTTTTAAATATAGACATATTTTATCATATAAAAATGTGGAATAACTTTGTGATTGTTGAAAGAATCTAATTAGTATATACAGAACATAACAAAAGAAAAAAATAGTTAAAAATATATACAGCTCATAAACCAGTATATAAAGAAAATATTTTGATATTTTATAAATTATTAAAACATCAGTAGTTTAATAACTTTAGTGATCAAAATTTACATTGTATAGTCATTCTACCATGCATGTTTAGTTTTGCTCCTCTCACTTCTTCTTCTTCTTTTTTGAGTGCGTATTCGAGCCAATTCATTTTATCCTATCATCATTATTCCTTGTCATATCTTTTTCATCAAAAGGTGTATAGAATTGATCATAGTAGAAGGACAAATGATCATTTTTTATATTCTTCCCCTTTAGGTGTATCTTTTTTTATTCCACATATGAAGAAGGTAATCCAATCTAAGATTTCAGAAGAGATAAGTCTCATGTTTCATGTTTGCTTACTGAACTATGGATATTATGAAATCACTTTGAACATTAAGGTATGGTCTAACATAGGATCTAGAATATGGAATAGACAGATAAAAGCTAATTATGCCAGACATGATCTACTTTAACACCTAATCTGCACTAGCAACTAGCCATATGTGACCAAAGTAAATGGCTATGTTAATAACGATAAACGGAATGATCCAGCAAGCTGAAGAACAAATATTTCGAGAAATTGGTATCTTACCTGGCAAATAAACAGCAGCAATACAGACTAGCTAAGCCCGCATTCCTCCTCTTGATCAAACCTTTCCACTTCCATACAAATTGAGCTGTTGAGATATATAAGGTCCAGAGAGCTCATATTCACAAACAGATTGGGAAGCTAGAAGAACATACAAAACCCAATTATCTAAACAAAATAGGGAGGCTGGAAGAACTAGACTGACTCAAAAAGAGATCAACTGTATATCAAAGATGTAGAAATATCAACGGCGTGAGCATCCTGAGGTTCAAAAAGAAATGAAACTTGTGGAAGAGACATAGTTTGGTACCCCGTACTTGAGCTTGCTTGAGAGAAGCCATGGATGAGGATAGTAGAGGAGATGTTGCCAGTGAAGGTACTCATGAGGCCGACGATGACCCACCTCCAGACTGAGAAAGAAGAAGAGAGCCGGCGACCGGAAGGCCAAATGATAAAAATAGGTTTTTTTTTTATTTTTATTAGAAGAAAATGTTATGATACCTTTAACAACGGTATTTACCTACAGTCGTTATTAAAGACGATGACCGTCGTTAAAGATTATATAAGTTAATAATTCTTCTTTTTACTCTTTAGTGTTATAAGGAAAAAATGTTCTTAAAATAAATGGAATTTGATTTTGTGAAATATGTTAGTGAGAGAAAATAATGGAAAAAATATAAGTAAATTTAAATTTAATTAATTTAAAAATAGTTTATTTTTGTAAAAATTAAGTTAATTCAAAATTTAATATTAGCACTTAGGGCTGTGCAAAAAAACGGAAAACTAGTAACCCAATCGAATCGATAGTTAACCGGTTTTATTTTAACGGTTTATTGGTTAACCGGTTTTAGCTGTTCTGATCAACCGGTTTTCGGTTTACCTATTTTTTTAACGGTTTAACTAGTAAACCGGTAATAATTTAATTATATATTTTTATATTTTATAATTTGTATTAGTTATTTTATAAATAATAGATATATTATAAATAATATTTAATAATTTATAAAAAAAATATTTTTAAATTTGAAATTATAATTTTATAAGAATTATTTAAAAAAACATTATAATTTATATAAAATTTTACAAAAATAAATTAAAAAAAAAACTGAAATAATTTATTCATATAATTATACTTGGTTGGTGGAAGACTAATAGATATAATGAATTTAAATTTTTTCAAGAATATATAAGAAACTAACCAAATAGCTATAAAATATATTATATTATATATTATAATATATTTCTAAATATATCAATAAAATATATTATAATAATATAAATATATTATATTATAATAATATAAATATATTATATTATAATAATAATATAATATATTATAATATAGACAAGAAAAGATGGAGAATAGTATAATAAAAAAGTGAAAATAATAATTTTAAAAAAAATCATTTTATAAATTTATTACATAATTTAAAAAAATTAAATTATTGGTTCCTAGTTAAACCGGGTTATCCAACCAGAACCGACTAAAACGGGTAGAATCAGAACCGGTAAAACTAATATCATTAACGGGCGGTTAACCGGTTTGTAAAATAAAAGACAAAATCGGTCTTAACCGGTTAACTAGTTAACCGACCAGTTGAACACCCATATAATAACACTGAGATCTTTTTTACCACCTCTTTTACAAACCAATCACCAATCACATAATGCACATCTCATATCGTGACATCTTTTTTACCACCTCTTTTACAAACCAATCACCAATCACATAATGCACATCTCATATCGTGACATCACATATATTATCTTTCGTCAAATCAACCATCAATCTCAATCGACATCTCATATTATGACTTCACATTTTCACATGCATTTTATCACACTCGACAAACCAACCATCAATCTGAATCAACCTCTAGTATCTTGAACTCACACATTTTTACATTTCGATCAATCAAAATTTCATTCATATTATTTTTAACCACCGATATCTCATTTATTACCGGTTTCTTATCCCCGCAAATCCCATTTCTCATCTCATGATTTTTACCCTCACCCCGACATCTTTTACCACAAATCGACCTATTATCTCGTGACTCACATTTTTTTCATATTCCTCTTTATTCACTCAAAAAATCATCCAAAAATTCCAATCAACCTTTAATCTTGTGACCTTACACACTTTTACAATTCGATTAATTAACATCTCATTCATATATTGTAACCATTAATATCCCATTTATTATCATCCTCTTTTATTACTGCAACCTCTTTTTTTGTACCCCACTTCAGTAAACCAACCATCAAATCTCAATCGACATTTCATCTCATGACCTTACACACTCTCACACACCTCTTATCACTTGTTGAACCAAACATCAATCTCTCCAATTGACATCTTATCTTGTGATTCACACTTTTTCATATGCATCTTTATCCTCTCGACAAACCACTCACCAATCCTAATTTCGACCTCTAATATTGTGACCTCACACACACGTTTATACTCCAGTCAATCAATATATCATTTATATATATCTTTAACCATAGAGATATTTCATTTTTTTACCGGTTATCTCAACAAATCAACCACAAATCATCATCTTGCATCTCATCATATTTACTCTTATCGCGACTTCTTTTACCCCTCACTTCAACAAATCAACAACTAATTCCCCAATCGATCACTTCAGTCAAATCACCATTTCATTCATATATTTTTAATAACTAATATCTAATTTGTTAAGAAGACCTCTTATATTTACCCTCATTTAGGTAAACCAGCACCTAATCTCAATCAACATTTAATATGCGTTCTCTTATTTCATGGCAAACCACCCACCAATCTTAGTCGACCTCTTGTGACTCACAATTTTTCATATGCCTCGTTATGCCCTCAGTATCAACATTTAATCTATGTGCTCTTATTCCCTCAAAAAAACACCCACCAATCTTAGTCGACATCTTGTGACTCACAATTTTTCATATGCCTCGTTATCCCCTCGGTAAACCACATCTCCTTTTATTATTGACTTCTTATCCCGACAAATCAACCACAAATCATTACCTCGCATCTCATCATATTTACTCTTATCGCGACTTTTTTTACCCCCACTTCAATAAATTAACAACCAATCCCCCAATTGACCACTTCGGTCAACCAAAAATCTCATTCATATATTTTAACAACTAATATTTAATTTGTTAAGAAGACCTCTTATATTTACCATCACTTCGGAAACCAACCACCAAATCTCAATCGACATTTAATTTCGTGTGCTTTCGAAAAACCAACCACTAATCTTAGTCCGATCTATTGTGACTCACACTTTTCATACGCCGCCCCTTTTTATCCCATCGGTAAACTACCCACCAATCTTACTCAACCTCTTTTCCCCTAATCAAATCAACCACTAATCTCCTGATTGACCATCATCTTGTGACTCATACTTTTTTATATGTCTCTTTATCCCTTCATATGTCTCTTTACCATTCGACAAATAACCCACCAATTCATGACCTCACACTTTGAAATGATCGTCAAACCAACCAATAAATCTGTCCTCACACTTTCAAATGATCTCTCAAATATTTATAATACTCACTTTTAAATATGTAATATTTGAGATTCGAACCATAGTCTTAAACATGAAATGTGAACACCTTAACCGCTAGACCACTTGAGATTGTTGAAATAATTTTATAATTTTGTTTATATATATATATTTTGTATTTAATATTTATTACCAATTAGTTAATTAATTGACATCTTATAACTCTCATTTTTTTATATGTCTCTTATTACTCGGTAAACCAACTACCAATTTCAATCACATTTTCAAACGCTTATTATTTCTAAGAAAACCAACCATCAATTTCAATCACAGTTTCACACGTTTTTTATCCTTCAGCAAATCAACCATCAATCTCAATCAACCTCTAATCTTGTGACCTCACGATCCTTTGTTAGCCACCTTTTATCCATTGGTAAACCACATTTCAATCATACTTTCACACGTCTCTCATATTTAGGAAAATAAACCACCAATCTCAATCAACATTTTAACCTTGTGACCTCACACTTTGGTTAATCAAATATTGATTCATATTTTTTAACCACTCTCATTTGTTGCCGACCTTTTATCCCTCAGAAAATCACGCCCCAATCACACTTGGTTCAAATGTTGTACTTGTTTTGTTAAGTTGCAACATCGAAATATATGTATATTTTATTTTATTTTTAACCATTTCAAGTTTATGGGCGGGTCAACCCACGATCCGACTCAATTATCTATTTACTCTCACATATATATATATAAATTAACCACAACTCTCGACCCGACAAACCAAACAAAAATCAAATTAAGCATTATTATTATTATTATTATTATTATTATATATATATATATTAGTTAGTTAAAAAGTTGAACTTATATGATTAAGAATATGTCACGTTTATCAAATTTAGTATTAATTTTAAATATAAAGTCTTATTAGTTTAGTTGGTTAAAATGTTTTACTTGTTTTGTTATGTTATAATTTCGAAATATATATATAGTCTTTTTAATTTTATTTTTAACTGTTTTAAGTTTATGGATCGGTCAACCCACGACCCGACCCAAATATTCATTTACTTTCACATATATATCCAAATTAACCATTCAGATAACTTAAGAATAACTTAACATTAATGTTAAGTATCAAAATATGGATGCCCATATGAAAATGGATCAAGTCAATATTATTTTTAAACATTTTAGATTGAGTCTATTGCCTTATAAGCCACTTAAAATAGTTTTTTCACCCAAAAAATCACTTAAACTTGTCATATTTACTCACCTATCTGTATATTTACAAGTTTGATTGAAAAATTGAGCTCAGAAAGTCAATAAAAGATCTGTTTCTAATAAATTTACAGAAAATTTATAGATGTGGTTGAGAGTTTGAGAAACCAGCATTTTTTTTTAAATATAGACATATTTGATCATATAAAAATGTGAAATAATTCTGTGATTGTTGAAAGAATCTAATTAGTATATCACATAAATTATTAAAACATCAGTAGTTTAATAACTTTAGTGATCAAAATTTACATTGTATAGTCATTCTACCATGCATGTTTAGTTTTGCTCCTCTCACTTCTTCTTCTTCTTTTTTGAGTGCGTATTCGAGCCAATTCATTTTATCCTATCATCATTATTCCTTGTCATATCTTTTTCATCTAAAGGTGTATAGAATTGATCATAGTAGAAGGACAAATGATCATTTTTTTGTTATATTCTTCCCCTTTAGGTGTATCTTTTTTATCATTTCTATCTTCTTCCCTCTAACGGTACAATATATGACCAAAAAGTCCACATATGAAGAAGGTAATCCAATCTAAGATTTCAGAAGAGATAAGTCTCATGTTTGCTTACTGAACTAATGGATATTATGAAATCACTTTGAACATTAAGGTCTGGTCTAACAGAGGATCTAGAATATGGAATAGACAGATAAAAGCTAATTATGCCAGACATGATCTACTTTAACACCTAATCTGCACTAGCAACTAGCCATATGTGACCAAAGTAAATGGCTATGTCAATAACGATAAATGGAATGATCCAGCAAGCTGAAGAACAAATATTTTAAGAAATTGGTATCTTACCTGGCAAATAACAGCAGCAATACAGACTGGCTAAGCCCACATTCCTCCTCTTGATCAAACCTTTCCACTTCCATACAAATTGAGCTGTTGAGATATATGAGGTCCAGAGAACTCATATATTCACAAAGAGATTGGGAAGCTAGAAGAACATACAAAACCCAATTATCTAAACAAAATAGGGAAGCTAGAAGAACTAACTGAAGAATCCTCCTCCCACCTGGGAAGAGACATAGTTTGGTACCCCGTACCTGAGCTTGCTTGAGAGAAGCCATGGATGAGGATAGAAGAGGAGATGTTGCCAGTGAAGGTACCCATGAGGCCGACGATGGCCCACCTCCAGACTGAGAAAGAAGAAGAGAGCCGGCGGCCGGAAAGCCAAATGATAAAAATAGGTTTTTTTATTTTTATTGGAAGAAAATGGTATGATACCTTTAACAACGGTATTTACCCACGGTCGTTATTAAAGACGATGACAGTCGTTAAAGATTATATAAGTTAATAATTCTTCTTTTTACTCTTTAGTGTTATAAGGAAAAAATGTTCTTAAAATAAATGGAATTTGATTTTGTGAAATATGTTAGTGAGAGAAAATAATGGAAAAAATATAATAAATTTAAATTTAATTAATTTAAAATTAGTTTATTTTTGTAAAAGTTAAGTTAATTCAAAATTTAATATTAACACTTAGGGCTGTGCAAAAAAACGGAAAATTAGTAACCCAACCGAACCGATACTTAACCGGTTCTATTTTAACGGTTTATTGGTTAACCGGTTCTAGTGCTCCTGATCAACCGATTTTTTACCAGTTAAACGGTTCGGTTTTCGGTTTACCTATTTTTCTAACGGTTTAACTAGTAAACCAGTAATAATTTAATTATATATTTTTATATTTTATAATTGGTTAGTTATTTTATAAATAATAGATATATTATAAATAATATTTAATAATCTATAAAAAAATATTTTTAAATTTGAAATTATAATTTTATAGAATTATTTAAAAAAACATTATAATTTATATAAAATTTTATAAAAATAAATTAAAAATAAACTAAAATAATTTATTCATATAATTATACTTGGTTGGTCAAAGACTAATGGATATAATGAATTTAAACTTTTTCAAGAATATATAAGAAGCTAACAAAATAGCTATAAAATATATTATATTATATATTATAATATATTTCGAAATAAATCAATAAAATATATTATAATAATATAATATATTATATTATAATAATAATAATAATATAATATATTATAATAGAGACAAGAAAAGATGGAGAATAGTATAATAAAAAAGTGAAAACAATAATTTAAAAAAAAAAATCATTTTATAAATTTATTACTTAATTTAAAAAATTAAATTATTGGTTCCTAGTTAAACCGGGTTAACCGACCAGAACCGACTAAAATCGGTAGAACTAGAACCGGTAAAACTAATATCATTAACGGTCGGTTAACCGGTTTGTAAAATAAAAGACAAAACTGGTCTTAACCGGTTAACTAGTTAACTGACCGGTTGAACACCCATATAATAACACTGAGATCTTTTTTACCACCTCTTTTACAAACCAATCACCAATCACATAATGCACATCTCATATCGTGACATCTTTTTTACCACCTCTTTTACAAACCAATCACTAATCACATAATGCACATCTCATATCGTGACATCACACATATTATCTTTCGTCAAATCAACCACCAATCTCAATCGACATCTCATATTATGACTTCACATTTTCACATGCATTTTATCACACTCGACAAACCAACCATCAATCTGAATCAACCTCTAGTATCTTGAACTCACACATTTTTACATTTCGATCAATCAAAATTTCATTCATATTATTTTTAACCACCGATATCTCATTTATTACCGGTTTCTTATCCCCGCAAATCTCATTTCTCATCTCATGATTTTTACCCTCACCCCGACATCTTTTACCACAAATCGACCTATTATCTTGTGACTCACATTTTTTTCATATTCCTCTTTATTCACTCAAAAAATCACCCAAAAATTCCAATCAACCTTTAATCTTGTGACTTTACACACTTTTACAATTCGATTAATTAACATCTCATTCATATATTGTAACCATTAATATCCCATTTATTATCATCCTCTTTTATTACTGCAACCTCTTTTTTTGTACCCCACTTCAGTAAACCAACCATCAAATCTCAATCGACATTTCATCTCATGACCTTACACACTCTCACACACCTCTTATCACTTGTTGAACCAAACATCAATCTCTCCAATTGACATCTTATCTTGTGATTCACACTTTTTCATATGCATCTTTATCCTCTCGGCAAACCACTCACCAATCCTAATTTCGACCTCTAATATTGTGACCTCACACACGTTTATACTCCAGTCAATCAATATATCATTTATATATCTTTAACCATAGAGATATTTCATTTTTTTATCGGTTTCTTATCTCAACAAATCAACCACAAATCATCATCTTGCATCTCATCATATTTACTCTTATCGCGACTTCTTTTACCCCTCACTTCAACAAATCAACAACTAATTCCCCAATCGATCACTTCAGTCAAATCACCATTTCATTCATATATTTTTAATATCTAATTTGTTAAGAAGACCTCTTATATTTACCCTCATTTAGGTAAACCAGCAACTAATCTCAATCAACATTTAATCTGCGTTCTCTTATTTCATGGCAAAGCACCCACCAATCTTAGTCGACCTCTTGTGACTCACAATTTTTCATATGCCTCGTTATGCCCTCGGTATCAACATTTAATCTATGTGCTCTTATTCCCTCAAAAAACCACCCACCAATCTTAGTCGACATCTTGTGACTCACAATTTTTCATATGCCTCGTTATCCCCTCGGTAAACCACATCTCCTTTTATTATTGACTTCTTATCCGGACAAATTAACCACAAATCCCTACCTCGCATCTCATCATATTTACTCTTATCGCGACTTTTTTTACCCCCACTTCAATAAATTAACAACCAATCCCCCAATTGACCACTTCGGTCAACCAAAAATCTCATTCATATATTTTAACAACTAATATTTAATTTGTTAAGAAGACCACTTATATTTACCATCACTTCGGAAAACCAACCACCAAATCTCAATTGACATTTAATCTCGTGTGCTTTCGAAAAACCAACCACCAATCTTAGTCCGATCTATTGTGACTCACACTTTTCATACGCTGCCCCTTTTTATCCCATCGGTAAACTACCCACCAATCTTACTCAACCTCTTTCCCCTTAATCAAATCAACCACTAATCCCCTGATTGACCATCATCTTGTGACTCATACTTTTTTATATGTCTCTTTATCCCTTCATATGTCTCTTTACCCTTCGACAAATAACCCACCAATTCATGACCTCACACTTTGAAATGATCGTCAAACCAACCAATAAATCCGTCCTCACACTTTCAAATGATCTCTCAAATATTTATAATACTCACTTTTAAATATGTAATTTTTGAGATTCGAACCATAGTCTTAAACATGAAATGTGAATACCTTAACCGCTAGACCACTTGAGATTGTTGAAATAATTTTATAATTTTGTTTATGTATATATATTTTGTATTTAATATTTATTACCAAATAGTTAATTAATTGACATCTTATAACTCTCATTTTTCTATATGTCTCTTATTACTCGGTAAACCAACTACCAATTTCAATCACATTTTCAAACGCTTATTATTTCTAAGAAAACCAACCATCAATTTCAATCACAGTTTCACACGTTTTTTATCCTTCAACAAATCAACCATCAATCTCAATCAACCTCTAATCTTGTGACCTCACGATCCTTTGTTAGCCACCTTTTATCCCTTGGTAAACCACATTTCAATCACACTTTCACACGTCTCTCATATTTAGGAAAATAAACCACCAATCTCAATCAATATTTTAACCTTGTGACCTCACACTTTGGTTAATCAAATATTGATTCATATTTTTTAACCACTCTCATTTGTTGCCGACCTATTATCCCTCAAAAAATCACACCCCAATCACACTTGGTTGAAATGTTGTACTTGTTTTGTTAAGTTGCAACATCGAAATATATGTATATTTTATTTTATTTTTAACCATTTCAAGTTTATGGGCGGGTCAACCCACGATCCGACTCAATTATCCATTTACTCTCACATATATATATTTAAATTAACCACAACTCTCGACCCGATAAACCAAACAAAAATCAAATTAAGCATTATTATTATTATTATATATATATATTAGTTAGTTAAAAAGTTGAACTTATATGATTAAGAATATGTTCGTTTATCAAATTTAGTATTAATTTAAAATATAAAGTCTTATTAGCTTAGTTGGTTAAAATGTTTTACTTGTTTTGTTATGTTGTAATTTCGAAACATATATATAGTCTTTTTAATTTTATTTTTAACTGTTTCAAGTTTATGGATCGATCAACCCACGACCCGACCCAAATATTCATTTACTTTCACATATATATCCAAATTAACCATAATTTTCGATCCAACAAAACAAACAAATTCAAATTAAGCGTTATTAATATATATATATTCTCATTTAGGATTTCAAAAGATTTAGAAGGATCTTATTACTACGTGTTTGTCTATTAGAATTAGCCATTACTATCATATTTAAAAAGAAAATTTATTTAAAACATTCAAGATTTTGATATTCTTTATCTTAATTTGTTAGAGAATTTAAATACAAAATTTGTGTGGTATGATTATTGAATTAATTTGAATATTATATATATTATTAGTAATTATATATTAATTATTATTAAAATAAATATTAAGTTTAATTAAAGTGATTCAATCATGTATAAAATTTAAGAGTTTATATATATATTTATATATATATATATATTTATTTATAATAAGTATAAGATATATTCTTGTAGAAATAAGCATATCATTTATTATTTTATTAAATATATGTATTAGGGTAATATTTTAAAACTCATTTAAATATATAAAGTTTATCTATTATGTATATTTCATCATATTAAAAATAAATGTTTGAACACACTCAATGACTAATAATGTATAGTTGAAAATTTTAATCTTCACATCAGACATGCATAAAAACAATTCATTAGTGATTTTAACCGGGACATTAAAGATCACACAAAAAAAAATCTCATGAAAATATTTATTATAAATTTATTTATGCTTCCTCAATTCAAAATTATTTTAATGATCCTTTAATTTTTTTTTAATAATTAGATTATAAAGAAATTCTAACCATATTCCTATCGCTAAAAAGAGTTTGTCATTACAACTCAACAAACTAGTTGTCATTGTAAAAAAAACATTAAAATTAAGTGACATTGTTGTACCCATTAGTGAAAACGATTAAAAATTCCAAACAAACCATTTTTACATAAATCACTCAAAATTAAATTATACCATATTTATGTTTCCTCATATGAGTTCATGTTCATGCAGGTAAGGCTTAAACATACGATTTTTTTAAACAAGTTTTTTTATCTAAATTTTGTCGAAGGCATTTTATAGATACTTATTTATTACTCTTTTATTTTATAAGTTTTAATCCAAGTATAAACTTTGAATTATTTTTTTTTAAAAAGTTTTTGATTGGCTTATTCCACGTGATTAAAATGAAAATAATTTGACTTTACATATATGAATTGGTTATTCCAAATTAATTAAAGGACAATTTCAATTAAGACGAAATAGTCGTGAGTAATAGGTAAATAAATAAATAAATAATGTTAGATTTTATAAACTAAATCTAATAAAATTTTATATAAACTTTAAATAGCCATCAAATAAAATAAGGGATTTAAGATGATAGATTATTTCAATTATTAGAAGCGGAACATACGTTTAGCTTCCATTGTTCTTGATTGTCCTTGAGATGAATTTCGGTTGATGGATCTTTTAATCTAGCACATCCCTTAACTTCACTTTAGGATCTCTCACTTTGTGAATCCTCTCTGTCAATGAGGAGACAAGAGATATTTCTTACCTACTGAATGTCGTAACCCTACCAATATCAATCGATATGTATTAAGTCCAATGGACCTGATCCAGTGTAGCGCTATGTAGATTGGGGATCATAACCATCTATTTTTAGATTTTGGTTATTTATAAATCAACCCCTCATAGATATTTAAATAACTCTTTGATCTCTACGCATTTATTCCATAACCTATGTACCCCATAAACCTCCTTAATACCGTATTTGTTAGTTTAGATTTATTACATAATTGTCCAACACTATAAATATTGCATTAAAGGCCCAATAATTATTGAATTAATTATAAATTAATCTAATAATATCCCACTAGGGCCGAATATGAAAATTCACAATAGTATAACCTTATTGCTAGCTTCAATGATTATTATAAACTTTAAGATATCCATTACAACCTCCTCCATTAACTATATTAATAAAGGATCATAGCGGCTTTCGTTAGCATCATTGTTACTAAACATTCCCGGGTAACATTACCAACATAGCTAAATGACATAGATCAATTATGGATGCATATCATGAAAATAAATTAATGTGATCACCACATGTCTATTTTCAACTGGTCCTCTTTAAGAGATTAAAAAAACTTTAAATTTTAATTGAGAGAATAAAATGAATACTTTAAAATGGATAAATTTGATCAGTAAAATATCCATAACTTTATTGACTAAAACACATAAAATTATACGTCTAGAATAAACAATAGAGTATAAAAATAAAATAAATACAAACTCCCACTAAACTGATATATCATTGAATAACTTAACACTCATGACGCTTTAGGTGTTAATGCCTTAGTTAGTGGGTCTGCTAACTTGGAGTTTGTACCTATGTGCTCTATTGAAAGTTGACCCTCTTGAATTCTCTCTTTCACAATTAGAAACTTAATATCAATATGCTTTGAATTGTACAAGCTTATGTTGTTATTGGAATACATAACTGCTCATTTATTGTCACAGTATAACTTTAATGATCGTTCAATACCCTTTATAATGCACAGACTAGTGACAAAACTTCGCAACCATACTCCGTGATTTGATGCCTCGTAACATACAATGAACTCTGCCGCCATAGTGGATGATACAACAAGTGTTTGTTTGACACTTTTCCATGAAATCAATCCACCGAACAACATATATACATATCTAGATATAGATTTCCTACTATTTGCGCATCCCGCAAAATCAGAGTCGGAATACTCGATAATCTCCAAATCATCTAATCTCTTATACGTGAGCATATAATCTTTTGTTCTATTCAAATATCTCATAACCCTTTTGGTTGCGCGTCAATGGTCCATCCTAGGGTTACTTAAATATCTACCCAATACTCCGACTATGAACGCAATATCCGGACGCATACATACTTGAGCATACAATAAACTCCCTATAGCCAAAGAGTAGGGAATTAACTCCATTTCCTTAATTTCCGAATTGTTCTTAGGGAATTGACTAAGACTGAATTTATCACCTTTAGTGATAAGGGTGTCGATCAACTTACTTTTAAGCATGCCAAATCATTCAAGTACTTTATCGATGTAGTTTCTTTGCGATAAACCAAGAACACCACGAGAACAATCTCGGTAGATTTGGATCTCTAATACAAAAGAAGCTTCACCTAAATCTGTTATTTGGAAAAATTTCTATATAGGAATTTCTTAGTGTCATGCAAAAAACCCTTATCATTTGTGGCTAACAAAATGTCATCGACATAAAGTAGATGAATTTACTCCTATTGAACTTATGATACACACAATCTTCGACAATGTTCACCTCAAAATCGAATGAGATAACCACTTCATGGAATTTATCGTACCATTGACAAAAAGATTGTTTAAGCCCATAAATGGATTTTGTCAATTTTCAAACCATTTCTTTAAAGTTATCTGACATGAAATTTTGTGGTTTCGTCATATAAATTGTTTCATCAATATTGACATTAAGAAACATTGTTTTAATACATTTGATGTAGCTCAAGATCAAAATGTGCTACAAGTGACATTATTGTTCTAAAAGGGTGTTTTGATGAAACTGGAGAGAAAGTCTCTTTAAAATCAATACCTTCCTTTTGAGTAAAGCCCCTTTCCACAAAACATGCTTTAAACCTTTCCACATTACCCTTCGAATCATTTTTGGTTTTAAAAATCCATTTATAACCAATGGATTTTTTACCTTCAGGTAATAGGACAAGTTCCCGTACTTTATTTTCTTGCATGGACTTATACTCCTCATTCAATGATTCGATCCACTTTTAAGAATTGGAACAATTTATAGCTTGAGTGAAGGTGAGTGGGTCATCTTCACTCGTATCATAATTTTCCTCATGCTCTTGAAGAAATACTATGAAATCATATGATATTGCACTTCTTCTCTCTCTAGTGGACCTTCGCAAATGCACTTGTTCCTGAATTTGAGGTTGTTGAATTTCAATTATAGAAAGAATTACTTCTTCCTAAATAAGGGGGATTTTGACATTGTCCATATGAGGATTCAGAATCGCTTCTCGAATAATGACAAGTATGGAAACCTACCAATCACCAAGAGAAGTTAACTCGGTCGAATACTAAGTCAAAGATTCCTCCTCGAAACCAATGTCCCTTATATTATTTCTCTCCTTAAACTCTACATCCTCAAAAAATACCGTATTTCCCATTTCAAAAAATTTCTTTAGTGTGGGATCGTAAAACTTATAGTCCCTTAATCGCTCTGAATAACCAATAAAGTAGCTATTTACTGTGTTGGG
Source organism: Impatiens glandulifera (assembly GCF_907164915.1). NCBI lineage: Eukaryota > Viridiplantae > Streptophyta > Magnoliopsida > Ericales > Balsaminaceae > Impatiens > Impatiens glandulifera. Next base: position 20,133,793 of record NC_061863.1, on the reverse strand, counting down.
GTCCATTTTCTTTTCTAAAGGCCTTGTCTCAACTGGACAACCCCAAATATGTAAATGCTTTAAATTAGGATTTCGCTCAATCCAAAGTTCATAAGGTATTTTACTAAATGCTTTAGTGGGTACCCTATTAAAAATATATGATGTTGTTTTTAATGCTTCTCCCCAAAGTGACTCTAGTATGGTAGAATGACTGATTATACTCCTTACCATATCCTTAAGAGTCACATTTCTTCTTTCAGATACACCATTCATGTTAGGTGACCTAAGCATAATGTAATGTGGGACGATACCAGATTCCTATAAAAATTTAGCAAACGGACCAGGATGTTGTTCATTTGAACCGTCATATCTATCGTAGTGTTCACCACCATGATCAAATCTGATGCATTTAAGGCTTCAGTTGAGCTGTTTCTCAACTTCAGCCTTAAACAACTTAAAAATGTCCACAGATTGTGACTTTTCATGAATAAGGTATAGGTATCTAAATCTAGAATAATTATCAATAAATGATATAAAATATTGTTGTCCATTCCAAGAAGCCGAAGGAAATGGACCGCAAATATGATGTATTTCAACTATATTTCTAGATATGTGACCTAACCTTTTGTGCCATAATGTTGTCGAATTTTCTTTATTAATTTTTATTTTAGTACCGTGTGATTCCACGTGTAGGGTTTCATTATAAGATGAAATAGTTTCAAGAAAGTATAAATTATCGTAAGTATTTAACAAACCAATATCAACAATATTTGAATTTAAAGATATATCAAAATTTGAATTTCCAAATGAACAAAAGTAACCGGATTTGTCCAAAACTGAAATAGAAATCAAATTGCGTTTAAAAGATGATATAACAAATGTATTCTTTAAATCCAAATAAAAACCAATTTTTAACAATAATTTAAAATGCCTTATTGCCTCCATGAGCACCGTTTTCCCATCGCCCACATAGATGAATCTTTCAGCATCACTTGAAACCTGATGACTCAAGCAATCTTGTATAGAGATACTTATATGAGTAGTAGCATCGGAATCTACCCACCAAGTATTTCTAGGTACTGAAACTAAATTAATCTTTGAACAGACTAAATTAAGAAATGTACCTTTAGTATCTTTCTTGGCTACCTAAGCACGATACTTGTTACATTCTTTCTTCGAGTGTCCCACATTACCAAAAAAATAACACTTTCTATCCTATACCTCGGATATGACTCGTTTCTTTTGCTCGGGACCCTTAACAACTTCCTTATTTTTTCTCTCTTTAGGTTATTAACTATACGAGCACTTTCGGTCCTGTCCAATTTCAACCTTTCCTTCTCTTGTCCGCAATAAGAAATGAGCTCGTTAAGAGACCATTTCACCTTTTGACAATTATAGCTCACTTTAAACTGGTTATAGTGAGCTGTAGCAAGAATAGTGTCATATGCACAAGAAGATCTTCAGAAAGTTCAAGCTCAAGTTTCTTTAGCCTTGAAATAATATGGGAAATTTCCAAGATGTGCTCCCTTATATTACCATAGCCTTTATACTTTAAGGTAATAAGGCGCGCTAAAATTGCGCCATTTTCCGCCTTATCATTCCTTACAAATCATTTTTTTATTTTCATAAGGAACACCTTGAAGGAAATATGTCCTTTAATTTAATGTGCAATGACTAAACCTGGATAGGACAATTAACGATAATAATTTAATCTGATTATGTTAGGAGTTGCAGTACTTTGATAGAAGCCAACTACGATTAACAGGGTTAAACTCATAGCTATTATAATTGGGTCCTATGAAGTCACACACTTAGAGTTGACAGAATAGATTTATGGGAATGAAATCCAATTATTAATAATATATTAGATATTATTAATAATTAGAAATAATATTTTATTTATGAAATAAAATAATTAACCATGGAAAATTGATTTTGGAAACATGATAGAAATAATATTTTATTTATGAAATAAAATAATTAACCATGATAAATTGATTATGGAAACATGATATATCAAATTAATTATGAATATAATGATTTGAAATAGAATTTATTTAGGAAATAAAACGTTTATCATGAATATTAATTGCAAAACGGAAGAATGCCAAAAGATGTGATTTGGTTTTCTTTTGCCCTGACTCTCTAATTTTACAGCTTAAAATAGGGATTTGGGAGAGAAGCTGTGATTGAAAAACTAATTTTCCCATAAGCAATTAAATTGCTTCTGTTGTTCTTTCGTCCTAGTAGTCGAAGTCAACTGAATCTTGACAAACTCGTGTGGACCAACTAGAGGAGCAACACGTGGGACTCTCATCCTTTATACTACAAGATATACCGAATTCACGCATCAAAGGTATCACCTTTACGAAAATGCTTTTAATCGCTAAATGTATGAACATCCTGAATAGATGTTAAGATATGATCCTAAAGCATTATCGAAAAGGTGATACCTTTGATGCGTGAATTCGGTATATCTTGTAGTATAAATGATGAGAGCCCCACGTGTTGCTCCTCCAGTTGGTCCACACAAGCTCGTCAAGATTCAGTTGACTTCGACTGCTAGGACGAAAGAATAAACAGAAGCAATCTATTTGCTTATGGGAAAAATGAGTTTTTCAATCACCGTTTCTCTCTCTCTCAGCTCCCTATTTTAAGCTGTTAAATTAGAGAGTCATGGCAAAATAAAACCAAAAGACCATCTTTTGGCATTCCTCCATTTTGCAATTAATATTCATGATAAACGTTTTATTTCCTAAATAAAATCTATTTCAAATCATTATATTCATAATTAATTTGATATATCATGTTTCCATAATCAATTTATCATGGTTAATTATTTTATTTCATAAATAAAATATTATTTCTATAATGTTTCCATAATCAATTTCCATGGTTAATTATTTTATTTAATAAATAAAATATTATTTCTAATTATTAATAATATCTAATATATTATTAATAATTGGATTTCATTACCATAAATCTATTCTGCCAACTCTAAGTGTGTGACCTCATAGGACCCAATTATAATAGTTATGAGTTTAACCTCATTAATCGTAGTTGGCTTCTAGCAAAGCACTGCGACTCCTAACATAATCGAATTAAATTATTACCGTTAATTGTCCTATCAGGGTTTAGTCATTGCACATTAAATTAAAGGACATATTTCCTTCACACCTTTCATTGATAATATCTTTAGATATTGAAAGAAGAATTATTTTCCAGAGGATTAATGGGGGTATCAATCTTTAACGCAATATCTAGATCCATGCAGCCTAGAACAATATAAATATTCTTCTTTCAATTCTTAAAGTTCGTCCCATTTAGAATGGGAATGGAGTTCATGTTAGTAAATATCGTAACATTAGCTGAAAAATAGAACGAAACATAATTAAATCATACTTAAAATTAAAATCATTAAACAAAAATCAAATATTGACAAAATCATATCTCAAGACACCGGTGCAGCATTAATATCAAGTCTTTAGATATTAATATTATGTATAGTAGTAATCTTGGTGTAATGATCAAACATTGACAATAAGTGCTGTCAAATAATAGACCTATCTTTATGTGTGGCAAGGAATCTCCAACCATAACAAGGGTAAAGTCTACATTGACAACTCCCTTCCTAGAGGTACCACCCTTAGCCACCAATTCTATTTCGAACTCCCCTCTGAGATCGAAGAAGAATGCGTTCGGGCATGGGATTTTGTCGTGGCGGGTCACTTCGTCGGGGGCGCAACAACTCCATTTAAAGTGGTTAAAGACCATCTCTTTGGCCTTTGGGAGAAGGAAGGACTCGAGCGGCTCACGCTCAACGACTTTGGATATTATTTCCTCCACTTCCGTAATGGCAGCGAAACTAAGAAGATCCTTGACAGCGGTTTCTGCTTTATAGCCAACCAATGCTTCAAAATGTGTAAGTGGAAGGAAGGTATGGTACTAGACAAGAAGCCCCCAAAACTTGAGCAAATTTGGTTAACTCTTCGGAACATACCCCTACACTTATGTAACGCTAAGGCAATTAGCTACTTCGCAAGCCTCATTGGAAAACCTCTTAGACTTGACACCGATATCGAAGGAGACAATAGAGCATCTACTTCCAGAGTCAACATTGAGATCCACCCATAATGCACCCTTCCTAAGGAATTGGAACTTGTGGACAAATTGGGAAATATCTATCATATTGGAGTCAACTACGAGTGGTTGCCTCTCAGATGCACCAACTACAAAACCTTCATGCACTCAATCCTTAAATGTACAAAAAACAAACATTCCACAAATCTCAATGCTGACACAACTAAGATGGATAATGTCGAAGTCATAAAACAGAACAACCAAGAGGAAGATGTTACTCTAAGTAAAGAAACAATAAACAAATATCTATCTTGAAAAGGTCCGATTGGGACAGTAATGACATTGGGGCTACTAAAATAGGAAACGAAGGAAGCGACAATGACAGACTAGACAATGGAATTACACAATTACCCGAAACTCAGAAGGAATATGATAAGACATGAATGACATATGGGGTGGGCGTGAATGCTAATGAGAAACTCGACAAGACCCATCATGAGCTAATTGAACCGAGGAGTGATAAAGGTAATGACAATATTGATGATACAATGGAAACCACGGTAGTCAAGCATGTTAGTAACACTCACAGCAAGAATAATGGTAGTGGATTAAATAATGAGTCAAACAAAAGAGCTAATGATCAAACTAACAGCCTCAATGAACATAATGATGAGCAGGACAATGAATGTGGTGAAGCTCACCCTGAAAACCCAACAACTATACAAGCAAGAACTGAGCACAACGAGCCATCACCGCATCTCGGAGAAGCATGCAACACCACCGACACAACAACCTCAAAATCTAATGGTCCTAAATAGAGGGTTGCAGCGCTGATCCCCCTACCATTACCGAAGAAAATTTATCAGAATCAAAAACATCACAGGTTGAGAAGAATGACAAAAGGAAGAAAACTAAAAGCAAGAAAGGAGAGGGTAGTCAGAAAACTTAATTAAACAACCTTTAATGATTATCATAACCTGGAACATTAGAGGTCTCAACGATCCGCTCAAGAGCAAGGAAATCAGGAGAGTCATTGAAAAAAAGCAAATCATAATTATTGGAATTCTTGAGACCAAAAGTCAAGCTTAGTAATGTTGAGAATATTGGTTCACGGTGCTTCGCGGACGGTTGGAAATTCATTCACAACTGCAACAATAGATCCGGTCGAATTTGGGTCAGCTGGGACTCCCACATGGTAGATATAAAAGAAACATATAACAACTCCTAAGTCATCATGGTCGAAGTCAAATGAAAGAAAACGCTCAGCCATTTCAACATTGCGGTTGTATACGGTGACAATTCAGATAGTAGTAGAAGAGCGCTCTAGAATAGCCTTAGAAACCACATCGATGACAACAAGCCTTGAACTATTTTGGGCGATTTCAATGTCACTAGACAGGTCAACGAAAGACTCCTGATTTCTGAGCTCTCTTAGGGTATACTAGACTTCAACAACTGTATCCGCGATTTAAGTTGCATAGAACCAGCATACTTTGGAAATTTCTTCACATGGTCATTCACGCGTGGTAACGATGACATGAAAAAGAGACGAATCAATAGGGGGATAATCAATGAAACTTGGGCCATCAAATTCCCCAAAACCCACATCCAAGTTCTTAGTCCTGGTATCTCCGATCATTGCCCCATCATGCTTTCATGCGATAGAAAGGAAAGAACCAAACGTCTCTTCAAGTTCTTCAATTTCTGGATGAAAAGTAACGATTTCAGTGATATTGTCAAAAACGTTTGCACCAAACAGATTCAGGGTACAAAAATGTACCAAGTCATCCAAAACCTTGCCCTCCTCAAAACCAAACTTCAAAAACTTGACATGAAATAGTACAGTAATATCTCGCGCCGAGTCCTTGAAGCCAAGTAAAAGCTGGAAGCCATCTAGAATAGCCACCTCCGCCACAATAGTACGAGCCAAGGGTACGACAAAGAAAAGGAGGCCCTCACAGAATTCCACAATCTCAGCTCCTATGAAGAAAGCTTCTCCCGCCATAAATACATGCAAAATTGGCTCCCGCTTGGCGACAAGAACACAACCTTCTTCTATCGAAAATGCCATGCCAGAAACTTCGTAATAGTGTCATTCGTCTTAAGTGGAGTGACGAAAGTATGGCCCAGGGGAAAAAACAGGTGCACTTGGAGGCAATCAACTTTTATCGTGGCTTCATCAGTACTAGAAAGGATCCTTTAAATCACGTGAGCTTCCTTTACCAGACCATCATCAAGACAGTCAACAGTACTGACAGTAGTAAACTCATTGAGATTGTTAGTACCGATGAGATCATAGACGCCCCCTTTAGCATGAAAGGTGATAAAATCCCTAGGCCTAATGGATTCAATGCCACTTTATTTAAGGACAATTGGAACAATGTCGGACATAGTGTTTGTGAGGCTGTCACTGAGTTCTTTTGGAACCGCAAGATGCTTAAGCAATAGAATACAACTGTCCTCAACCTAATTCCAAAAAAGCCCTCCCCTAAAATGATTCAAGATTTCCGTCCCATTTCCTACTATAATATCACATATAAAATTATTTAAAAAATCATTGACAAACGTTTTAAAGTTGTTATCTCAAACCTCATTAGTCCTGGACAATCAGCTTTCATCCCTGACAGGTCTATCTCCCATAATATCTTACTAATGCAGGGTCTTCTTAAAGGTTATGGTAGGAAGTCCATCTCACTCACCGCGTGTGACTTTTAAGGTGGACATCCAAAAGGCTTTTGACTCCATCAATTGGATCACCCTTCATGATTTCTTAACCGCCTCTGGTTTCCCTTGTATCTTTATTAATTGGATTATGTAGTGTGTCTCGACCCCCCCCCCACTTCATTGTGAGCGTGAACGGTATCCATGATAGGTTTTTCAAAGGGAAAACGGGGTTAGACAAGGGAATCCTCTCTCCTCCTATATTTTCCTTCTTATTATGGAGGTCTTTAAGTGCATTGTTAAAATGCTCCTAAAGTACCGACATTTCACTCACCACCCTTATTGCAAGCAAGAATCTATCACTCATATATGTTTTGAAGACGATCTCTTCATCATGGCGCATGCTGACGCTAACTCTGTTAGAATTATCAAGGAGGCTTTAACCATTTTTTCTAGTTTTATAGGTCTCGGAATTAATCAGGGCAAAAACCTTGCTTTCTATGGCGGTGTCAAGGAGGAAACCAAATTCAGCATATTTGGGATCATGGGCATTGAAGAAGGATCGCTCCACGTCCGATATCTTGGCATCCAACTCCCCTCTAAATAACTCCAGATCTCACATTGTTGACCTTTAATTGAAAAGGTAAAAAATGTTATTCTGGGATGGGCTACTAAAAGACTTTCTTATGCAGGTCGCATTGAGCTGGTCACTAGAGTCGTTATGGGTATTATCGGATACTAGGCGCAGCAGATCGTCCTCCTAAAGAAAGTCATGAAAGAATTGGATCAACTTATGAGGAATTTCATTTGAGGGACTCAAGGGCGTGGTGGGAAAAAGATCAAATGGACGTACACATGCAAGCCCAAAAACGAAGGAGAAATCGGCATCAAGGATAGTGTCTCCTAGAACAAAACTCTCACCTATAGGACTTTTGGGTGTTGGAAAAGAAATAGGATTCACTTTGGATCAGATGGGTACACTCGAGGTTCATTAGAAAAGACATCAGCATTTGGACATGCAAGATCAGAATAGATATGGAGTGGTCCCTTAAAAAAATTCAGAAGCTTAAAGACAACTCGGGCAAGATGATCAACATTCAAATTGGAAACGGTAATGACACTCTATTTTGGCATGACCCCTAGTTCGAAAACACACCCATCCTTCATAACAATATCATCTCCATCACTCAAATCAGGAAAGAATGTCTATTGGCCACAGTTCAACAAGTCAAAAGCGGCGATTGGAACAGCCTTCTAAGGATTATTCCAAAAGGTGTGAGAATCTTTGACGCACTTTCATCCTATCATCTGAATAACCATGAGGATTTTCATGTTTGGAGTGTTGAGAACAATGGTAGGTTCAACTTAAGGTCTACTTGGGATTGTGTTCGTGATCATGGGGACGTTGTCCCATGGTCCCACTTAGTGTGGTCTACCAAAGTGATCCCCAAACACCAATTCATTTTATGGCTCGCCTTCCGTGAGAGACTCAATACCCATGATCGGATAAAGAAGTACATGAGAATCCCAGATCCTAATTGCCTACTTTTCTTGGTAAATGAGGAGTCCATTGAACATCTCCTTGGGAACTGCCCTTTTGCCTCTTTGTTTTGGCGCAGATTCTCCGCATCAATGAGCCTTCCCAGCTTCCCAAACGAATGGACCGACATCAAGGACCTCGCCATCATAAAGACCAAAAGTAACGACTTCAGCTCCAATACCTTCAAGTGTTTTTTCGCCAACATTGTTTATCACATTTGTATAGAGAGGAACGCTAGAGCCTTCTTAGGTGTCCGCAACAATGCGGATATAGTCTGAAACAATATTATCACTGACGACAACTCCCTCATCCGAACGTCGAGACGTATTCCCACAGGCGAGAAGAATTGGTTAATCTGTAAAAACTGGAACATCGCTTACGAGAAAGTCACCATGACTACTAATTTCATTGCACTTTAATTCTCAATTCTCATTTTTCATTTGTTATCTCTCTTTTGTTGTACCTCATTCAGCTTGTTTTTACTCTGATTTCCTTTAAACTCATGTAACTCCTTTGCTTTTTTATGGCTTTTATTATATTGACGCTACGTCGTTTTTCACAAAAAAAAATAATAGGCCTATCTTTGAATCGACGTATTATTAACATGATTACCTTATAATTGTCACATATTTACCACCACAAGTGTGTGTATAAATTTAGTCAAATATTAACCTACTTTGGGCCGATTAATATTCATTAGTGTTTAAACACACCAACATCTAATACTTTTCTTAGACATTTTCCACAAGAGATGTCACTTGACATCATACTTCAATGAGTCTCTTTTGAATATTAGAAAACTTAAAAACAAGTCTAGATGTACCAAATATTCAATGTTTATTGATCTTTTACATTAAAATGCAATTTATATTCAATAATGATGATTGCAATCATCCTAAATTTAGGGATTTCTTATAATCTAATTTTCTATATTTGGTAAGCTTTTCCTTATATGGAATTCCTAGAATCCAATCTTTTATATTCTGTAAGTTTTTTTATATATAGAATTCCTAGAATCTAATCTTCTATATTTGGTATATATTTTTTCTTTATATGGAATTCCTAAAATCCAATTTTCTATATTTTTTAGTTTTTTTAAAACTTTAATTAATGATAAAAACCTAATATCACTTTTTATGATGGTTAAAACAATATATATGTATAATATCATTAACCAATCATATAAACCATCAACCAACATGCATTTAATCAAAAACCTAAAAAACGAATTGAATTATCAATTCCTTGAGAATCAATGGATGGTAGGATCTAATACCAATTGTTAGATTTTATAAAACAAATTTAATAATATTTTATATAAACTTTAAATAGCCATCAAATGATAAAAAGGGATTTGAGATAATAGATCAGTTCAATTACTAGAATCGGAACATACGTTTAGCTTCCATTGTTATTGATTGTCCTTGGGATGAATTTCGGTTGATGGATCTTCCAATCTAGCACAGCCCTTAACTTCACTTTGGGATTTCTCACTCTGTGAATCCTCTCTGTCGATAAGGAGACAAGAGATATTTTTCTCTACTGAATGTCATAACCCTATTAATACCAATCGACATGTATTAAGTCCAATGGGCCTGATCCAGTGTAGCGCTGTGTAGATTGAGGATCATAACCATCTTTTTTTAGATTTCGGTTATTTATAAATTAGCCCCTCATTTATATTTAAAAAATCCTTTGGTCTTTATATATTTAATCCATAACTTATGTACCCCATAAGTCTCCTTAATACCGTATGTAATCACTTTAGTTAGATTTATTACATAATAACCCAACACTATAAATATTTCATTAAAGGTCCAATATTTATTGAATTAATTATAAATTAATTCAACAAATATGACATGATAGAATAAAATATCAAATATAATCATTAAAAATTTATTTGTGCGCGTTAGAAAAAAAATCCAAATCAAAATAAGGCCTAACGTATCATCACCTTCAGGCTTCAACACGACAACTTTTAAAACAACTTAAAAATTCACAAATTTTGATTAGAGCCACCAAATCCATTTACAATTGAAAAGATTAGTTCATTAAGGGATGGAGATCATATCTCCGAAGATTGTAGAAGAAGTTCTTCAATTGAAATGACAAATTTTTACCGACAATTCAAGAACACAACTTTAAAAGATGAATTAACTTTTTTTAGGAAGTATCTCAAAGGTTGAGGTTTATTTTAATACATTTCTAGGGGAGGGGAGGCAATTAGAGAGCATGAGAGCGATTGAAACTCGAATTGCTATTTTTGAGTGGAGAAGTTTTGAGAATTTGGGCATTTTTTAGACACTTATTTTATAAAAAATACATCAATTCATATATCCGAAAATTCATTTTTTAGAGAACCAAACACATTAATTGTCATATCGTTAGAAATAAAATTTTAATTAACTTCATTAAAAATGAGCATATGTCTACTTAGAAACATGTTGCTAATATATATATATATATATATATATATATATATATATATATATATATATATATAATGATGCTTAATTTTTAAAGTGTCCGGATTGTCGGGTCGAGAGTTGTGGTTAATTTGGATATTTATGTGAGAGTAAATGAATACTTGGGTCGGATTGTGAGTTGACCCACCCATAAACTTAAAAAGGTTAAAAATAAAATTAAAAATGATATTTGTATGTTTCGAACTGGCAACCTAACAAAACAAGTACAACTATTTAACGAACTAGGCTAACAACACTTTATATTTAAGATTCAACACTAAATTTCATTAACGCGAGACATTTTAACAATAAAAATTCCATTTTTTAACTAACTAATATATATATATATATATATATATATATATATATATATAATGATGCTTAATTTTTAAAGTGTTCGGATTGTCGGGTCGAGAGTTGTGATTAATTTGGATATTTATGTGAGAGTAAATGGATATTTTGGTCGGATTGTGGGTTGACTCGCCCATAAACTTAAAACGGTTAAAAATAAAATTAAAAATGTTATTTGTATGTTTCGAATTTGCAACCTAACAAAACAAGTGTGATTGAGATGTGGTTTGCCGAGGGATAATAGACCGGTATCATTTGAAAGTGGTTAAACAAATATGAATCAAATATTTGATTGACCAAAGTGTGAGGTCACGATGGTAATTATTAAAAAATATGAATCAAATATTTGATTGACAAAGTGAAAGTGTAAAGAGATTCATTCAGAAAAAATATGTGATGAAACATGTGAGAAAATAAGTTGTTTTATTGAAGTGAATAAAATGTGAAATGAGAGCGTTATATTTTTTTATTTTAATAATTTTAAACATTGAATAAATATTATTATAATTTTTTTAATTTATTTTGTTTTTATTTTTATCCGTGTGTATCGCGCACGGAAATTTTCCTAGTATTTTTATAAAGTACTTGATATAACTCAACACAAGGACTATTAATGTATAGTTGAAGGATTTAACTGGGACATTAAAGATCAAACAAAAATATCTCATGAAAATATTTATTAAAAATTAATTTATGCTTACTCAAATCAAAATTAATTTATGCTTACTCAAATCAAAATTAATTTAATGATCCTTTAAATTTTTCAATAATTAGATTACAAAGAAATTCTAACCATATTCCTATAGCTAAAAAGAGTTTGTCATTACAACTCAACAAACTAGCTGTCATGGTAAGAACACATTATAATTAAGTGACATTGTTGTACCCATTAGTGAAAACTAGGCATTTACTAACGATTAAAAATGCCAAACAAACCAAAAACATAAATCACTCAAAATTAAATATACCATATTTATGTTTCCTCATATGAATTCATGTTCATGCAGGTAAAGCTTAAACATAAGTTTTTTAAACAAGTTTTTTTTTTATTGAAAATTAAAATAATTTGACTTTACGTGTATCAATTGCTTATTCCAAATTAATTACTTTCAATTAAGACGAAATAGTTGTGAGTAATAGGTAAATAAATAAATAGGACACAATAGAATAAAATATCAAATATAATCATTTATGTTTTATTTTTGCATGTGTTGAAAAAAATTCCAAATCAAAACAAGGCCTAAACCTATCATCACCTTCAACCCAACAACTTTTAATACAACGTTTTTTTCTTTTTCTTTTTTAACTTTAAAAACAAATTTTGATTAGAGCCACCAAATCCAGTTATATTTGAAAGGATTTGTTCGTTAATGGGTAGAGATCATATCTCCAAAGATTCTAGAAAAAGTCATTCAATTGAAATGATAAATTTTCCCGACAGTTCAAGAACACAACTTTAAATGATGAATTAACTTTTTTAGGAAGTATCTCAAAGGTTGAGGTTTCTTTTAATACTTCCCTAGGGGAGGCAATTAAAGAGCTGAAACTCGAATGGCTAATTTTGAGTGAAGAAGTTTTGAGAATTTGGGCGTTTTTAACAGAGAATAATTGTATAAAAGACATCAATTCATATATCTAAAACCCCAATTTTTTTTTATGAGAGAACAAAACAACGGGACATTTATGTCGTTAGAAATCAAATTTTAACTCACTTCGAAAATATGAGCATGTGTCTACATAGAAAAATAGGTTGCTAATATTTTTATAAAGGTACTTGATATAACACAATTTGAGGTGCTTAGATCACAAACATCTTGAGGGGAGTAGAAAGATAAGCATTTATTTATTAAATCTTTAATTCTAATATGTTTGCTACATGAATTATGCAGAATATTTGGTGACTTAATATATTATAAATTACATTTTAAACAAGAGTAATATATTTATATGACCAAAGAATATAATGGTGTATTTTAATTATGTACATAGAAGATGAAAATACAGGTATAAAGACTGGAGCGGTCAGACGGGTCAATCCATGGTGGGTGGGTCTACCCACTAAAACTCATTGTTTGACAGGTCGAGTGCGTGCCTGGCGCCCATCTTGATGGGCTGAAAATCCTCAACCCAACCCAACCCAACCCAACCCAAGGTGGGTTGCGGGGTTAGGCGTGCCAGCCTGCGGGTTGTCTCACTATACAAAAAATAATAAATAAAAATCATTAATAGTTTTAGAAAATAAGTGTTCAAGGAAATGATCAAATAGTCATAATACACACCAAACAAAGTTTTGTTTATCGTTACACGTTAATTGACCAAATAGTTCAAAAAAATAACTAAAATTAGAAAAATTTATAAAATAGAAATTTCAATAAAGTTAACATTTTTTAAATATCATCAATCGAGATATAATCCATGTCAAATTCTTCTCCTTCATCGCATTTCTCTTCAATGTCTGTATCAGCATCCTCTAGAACATTTGATCCTTACTTGGATAATATTGATGTAACTATTACGTTGTCTTTTTTATTTTTATCTACATATGAAATACACAAAAATGAAGGTAGTTAAAAATTCAAATCCAAATAAACCAATATATGAAGTCACAAGTCACAAATAAGTCAAGAACATTATTAAAAATTTGTAAATTAAATTACCGATATCATATCCATGTAATCAATTGCGAGTACAAATAAGAGCTTACACATTTTCAGGAAGAGTGGAACTTCTATATACTAGGTAAGCACCCGAGCACCAATGAAAAAAACTGATTCTGATCCAACAATAGTTATAGGAATAGTCAAAACATCACATGTCATAAGTGAAAGGATTGGGTACCATTTCTTTTGATTATTCCAATTCTCCAAAATATCCAAATCTTGATAATATACAAATTCAAGTTTTGGCTCCTCCAAATAGAGATCTAATTGAGATTTTCCAACACTTGTAATTGTTTGGCTCTCATATGCTATCATTTCCTACATTAATTTAAATAGTTATAATAAGAAAATAGAAACTAATTAGAGAGTACAAGTAAAAAAAATATTAGAAAACTTACATCAAAGATTATTTTGCTTTTTCCTTTAACTGCTCTTACACTTTGAAGAGATATGTGTGATAGAAGATCGTGGTTGTGAAGAATTTGTTTCGTTATTGTTAGAATACTGGCCAAAAAGCTTATACAATTTTTTGCCACCCCGCTGGCCAACTCAAGCCCGACCCGTCTAAGCCCGCGACCCGAGAGGGCCTGGCCCGTGTAGGCTCACTTCATGAGTTGCTTATATTTCAACCAAATCCGTCTAAATTGTTTGGTGGGACGGGTCAACCTAACGGGCTTAACCCAAATTGACGACTCTGATAAAAACTCATGTTAACCCATTAATCCTTTCTAAAAACTCATGTTAACCCATTAATCCTTTCAAGACATTAAATGACTATCAATAAGATTTCTAAATTCTATTGGACAATCTTCTCTTGTCCATTAAATTCATTGTTCGAGGTGAGTTAGTTTTGATTCTTGCTAAATTATTTAGTTTCGATCAATAGTATTTAATTTCACATAAATATTTAATTACCGATATGTAATTCACAATTGGTCCTGTAATTTTTTATAAATAAAAGTTAGGGTTATATGTCATTTAAAAATATAATTATGGACTATTTAGTATTTTTAAATCCTTCATTCAACAACATACAAATATTAAGTTAAAAATGGATAATTGAATCTGTAATAGTAAATATAAAATAATATGGGAATTAAAGGTAATCTTTAAACTGGGTAGGGGCCTTCTTTGATTTTTTTTTTTAAGTAAAAAAAATATTAAATAATTTAACGATATATTTTAATGGTACAAGTATCGCCTTAATAAGAATTTATAAAAAAAAATTATATATATATATATATATATATATATAACTAAATAACCATTGTTATTTTACGTGTATTTATAAGTTAAACTGTTGTTATTTCAGGTGTATTTATAAGTTAATTTACTATCGAAATAACCTAATTAGTTTAAAATATTTTCTATTTTATGGTGAATTTTGTTCCTAATCTAAATTGAAGGTTAGAATGAGTCAATTAGTAATTGAGGTATACACAGAATTCCTAATTTATATTGACTTTGGACTTAGGCTGGGGATAAGAAGAGAAATTTAGAAGAGGTTTGCTTTTATGATTCCAAGAGAATTAGCTTTATTGAAAATTAGATGTTAATATTTTAAAAGTATTAATTTTAATAAGATCAAAATATTATTTTAGAAATAAAGTAAAGTTGATTATCTTGCTTGCTAAGAGATACATATCAAACAAGGTAACTTTACTTTTTGTAAGAGGTGGGGAGTTTTTTAAATGGTTAGAAATAGAGAAAAGCTGAGTTATAACTTTTATATACATATATATTTATATATATTTAATTAAGGATTAAATATATATATGGTGGGTTGGGTCAAGAATTTAAAAATCAAAATGTAATGGTTGCTGATTATGCAACTATGAACTAATTTAGGACATGTTTATCACGCCTATTGGAGGTCTTAAGAAGAACTTTCAATTTACAGCTAAGTGTTTTGGACTAGAAAAAAAAAAACATATTCAATTAATTTGATTCTACCCAAGCTTGGTGGATTAAAATCAATATCCTTACAACTATCCATTATTTTTGTTATAATTGTTTTCTTTAATTTAAAAACCCCATTAAATCATAATTTTAAAATTACAGCATGTATTTATATATTTACTTGAAAAATCAAAATTGAGAAATTATCTTTTTCAACTACATTTTTTTAATAATGAAATGCAATTAAACATGTCTACAATAACGCCACCCTCCATTATTATTATTATTTTATTATAATAACATTTCTTTATTAAAATATATTGATCCATTCAATTAACACTACGATGTGACTCTATTGATGTATTTGAAAAAAAAAACTTTTAAAATAAGATTATTTATTTAATTAAAGAGTAGTTAATTAATTTTTAATTTAAAATTAATAAAATATTATATATATATATATATATATATATATATATATATATAAACGTATATTTAATTAAAGATTCTTTTGAATTCGGTATTTTGTGATATTCGGGAACGCTTTCGTACTATATCCTCCATACCCATTAAAAACGGTCTCTACTTTATTAAAATTTTGGTTTGTGAAAAAATAGTTTTATTATATTTTATTTAACCAATTATTTTTCAAGTCTTAGACATGTACATATTTTACATGCATTTAAAATTGTATAATATTATTTAAATGTTGGTACATGCGATTGATGTTGATGATTGTTGAGGAAAATACTTATTAAAAATATTAGTTTAAGTTATTAGGATCTAAAAATAAATCTCAAATAAACCCTTATCAAAATATTTTTTATGAAAATATTTGAAATTATTTTTTACTATCTTAGATATTTAGAAAATAATTTGGGGGTTCAAAATAAAATAAAAAATTATTTTTGAAAATCAAATTCCAATGAACAGGCCATATGACTAATCCTTTCGGTCTAGGGTGTCGATCCCTTCGGTATCGGGATAAAACCTTCGTTCCTAAGTCATGACCTCTTAGTCGGATGTAGGAAACCCTTTGTCGAGATACGTGAGACTCTCGATCTTGGGCTAAGGATGCTCAGTTGGGTGTGAGATTCCTCGGTCGGGGTGCGAGGAGTTCTCAGTCCTAGCTAGGAATTTTTGGTTAAGTGCAAGATTCATCGGTCAGGTGAAAAGAGTTTTCAATTTTGGGCTATGAATCCTTAGTCGGGTACGAGATTCCTTGGTCAGGGTGTGAGGAGCTCTTGGTTCCGGGGCTAGAAATTCTCGGTCGGAAATCGAACCTAGGTCAATCCATCGGTTAGTCATCAAGGTTTGATGATTTCAATTGGGGCCTTAATCCTTCGATCGAAGGGCATGGGAGTTTCTCCTTATCCCTAATGCTTAGGTAGAGAAGTGGGTCACTCAAGGGTTCACCATCATGTTTGGAAAGAGAAGACCTAGTGGAAACATGAGTGTGAAATGGCTTTGCATCCATCATATTAGCTCTCTTGAAGATTATGGAATATAGTTAACTTGACTAAGAAACAAATCGGTAGGAGTTCGAGTAGCTTCAACTCCAAGAAATAATGAATATCACCCATGTCTTTATTAGGAATAGTTTACACAATTTAGATATCGTAGACATAAGATGGGGTGAAGATTTTCCCGTAAATATATAATCATCCATAAAAATAGTAGATAAGCCGAAATATCGCATTTGTGATAGAGAAAGAGCGATGTATCAGATTTGGATTTAATAAAGTCAATGGATAATAAATCCCTACATAACATGTAGTGATAAGTACAGGGACTTGCTTTATTCCATAAATGGCCTTTTGTAGATGACATACATGATATGAGAAATTAGGATATATAAATCCAGGCAATTGAGCCATATAAAATTCTTCATATAATGTTCCATGAAGAAAAGTATTACTCACATCAAGTTGGTGGATAGGCCAATTTCGTTAAACAATGAGTGAGAGAATTGTTTGAATAGTAGTTGGTTTGACAACCGGGCTAAAAGTTTCCTCATAATCAATTCCAGATTGTTGATGAAAACCTTTTGAAACAAGTAGTGCTTTGTGTCATTTAATTGACCCATCAATTTTTCGTTTGAGCTTAAAAGCCCATTTGCATCCAACCACATTATGAGCCTGAGTTTGCGGAACATGACTCCATGTGTTGTTTTGGAGTAGAGAATTATACTTGGATGTCATGACAGCCCTACAAGTAGGGTCTTTCTTGGCCGATGAAACACATGTAGGTTCAACACTAGAGGAAAAGTTGATATTTAAAGAATGAATCCAGCTTTTGACTTGAGTGACTATGGGATGAAAGGATCATGTAGGGGCACGAATAGGTGAAGTACAAGGAAGAGAGTTTCTAGGAATATGTGTGGATTCTACGAATGTGGGAGTAGATGAGTTAGGAAAAGATTAAAGTGGGACAGTGACTACATTAGTTAATAGTTGTCTGTTTTGGTCATATGTCTGGAGTATCCACTGTCTAGGTACCAGTCCGATTCCTACAAGCAGCTTTCCTGTTCAACCTGCAAATAACATTTTATGTTTTTGGTACCCAAAATTAATTGGGTCTGTGGTTCATTAGTCCCAACCTAAAGCATACTCCGGTCTCGCTCCTCTACAATATGACGTCCCCTTGGCTCTTTTTTACATGGGGGCATCGATGTCATCGTAAAAATTTATCCCCATGTTTCAAATGGATACAATTTCATACTCGTAGCCATGGACTACTTCACTAAATGGGTTGAAACAGCCTCCTAGAAAGTCTTGAAATCATCTCAAGTGACAAAATTCATCCGCACTAGCATCATCGATAAATATGGAGTCCATCATGCTCTAATTTAAGACAATGGTCAACACTTCCAAGGAAAACTGTTGCAATTGCTCGACGAATTCAAGATCGAGCATCATAAGTTGTCGTCCTACAGACCCCAAAACAATGGTGTGGTCGAAGCGGTGAACAAAAACGTGATTATTATCATTAAGAAGATGACCAGCACGTATAAGGACTGGCATGAGAAACTGTCATATGCCTTATGGGGATATCGTACAATCGCTCGACCATTGACGAATGAAACTCCATACTCACTAGTTTACAGTATGGTTGTCGTACAATCTATTGAAATCGAGATTCTAACTCTAAGAATACTCTTAGAAAACGACGTTACTAAAGAAGACTAGCTCAAATCTCGATGTGATCAACTCACATTAATGGAGGACAAGTTTAAACACTTTATGCAAAACTCAAGCCTACCAAAAACGAATGTTAGACACCTTCAATAGATATGTGAAACCCAATACCTCAAAGAATATGATTTGGTTCTCAAATGAACCCGGAAACTCCTAGACCCCAAGGGAAAATTTCGTCCCCAATGGGAAGGACCTTTCCTAATCAAGAAAATCCTCTATATATGAATTATCCATATATTTATTATAAAAGGCGAAGAGTTTATTGCACCAAGAAATCTCGATGTGCCTAAAAGATATTTTGTATAATATCAAGCTACGTGCAGAATGGTTCTAAGCTCGACCTTGAAAGAAGCTTATTTCAACAGAATCAAATCCCAAGTTTTGTAAAATTTGCACCATGGACAAATGACTCATGATTGAACTACGATAGACCTGATTCTTCTCATGCAAAAAAAAAGTTAGAAGATACGTAGGCAATTTGCATATTTGTAGGCCCGGTCTTAAATAAATAAAACACCTCAGTCCCTTCCTCAAAAGGAAAAGGAAAAAAGAAAAAGGAAAAAGGAAAAGGAAAATATTTTGATAAATGAAGAAAACCTTGATCCTAGCCTAAAATAGATGTGACGGAATTTAGGAAATAAGTAGGGGCAAACAAATGAGCATCACTTCCAACCAAGTCATATTCTTAGAAATAAAACTAAGGATTTCTCAATAATCCCGATTGAAAAGATATTGGTCATAAGATCTTTTTCGTTGTAAGCGATTATCCAAAGAGTAACCCTCCATAAAAGATTTTTTAAAAAAAAAGAACCGAAATATACCTCATAAAAGCAAGGCCAAGAGACACAAATAGAGAAAGGACACCTCATCACTCCTTTTGTTAAAGAAAATAGAGGTTTGAAACTCGATGGTTTGGGAAGAAAAAAACTAAAAAATAAAAATGCCAAAAAGAGAACCGGAACAAACCCGAAAATCTTTTAAAAAATAGAAAAATATTTATGTGTTGGTTGAGGTATTGAAATCAACATTCGTGCTCATTCAGACTATAGTCTTTATTTCTACGACAATAGCAGAATATACTAATTCTACCAGATATATCCCAAAAATAAAAAAAAAATAAAAAACGGCTCAAAAAGGTTGAGTTATTGAAATCACCATTCGTGTTCACTTAGACTCTAGTATTGATTTCTAAGGTAATAGCATTATGTACAAATTCTATCAAATATACCCAAAGTCAACGAAAGAGAAAAAATAAAGAAAATGACAAATGGAAACTCAAAGTAGAAGTTTGATAAACCTCTCTAAAAGATATTTTACAATGAGTGGACTTTTAAGAAATATGGTTTATGGCCAAGCAACCAAAAACAATTGTATCTTTGTCAAAACATCGGATTTTTGACTAACTTCTTCGAGAGTAATGATTTTGGATAATCGTTTATACATGAGATTGAATTTATAGCCGATATCCCAAAATTGGGGAAAGAGAAATATGATTAATTGATGAAAGAAAAATCATCACAAATGATAGGAAGAGGTGTTCAAAGCCTAGCCCTGAACACGTTTCGAATCTTAAAATATTATGATTCATTAGAAGGATCAAGGTTCGTACCAATCTTGAAAAAAAAGAAACAAGGATAAAAATTGGGGAATAAAAAATGTCCCTTTATCTAAAAACATGAGTCATATGTTCGTAAATAAAGTTTGAATTCACTGACCAAATTTCAACTAGTTGTGAAAGTCAATTTGACAAAAAAGAAAAAAAAGATTCTGTTGAAATATTCTCTTAAAGACCAAAAGAGCCAAGACCGATACTGCAAAAATAAATAAGCAAATCATGTCCATCAAACTCTATCTATCAATAGGTACGAGAAATTGTTTTTACATGATTTCGTTCAAACTCCAATTTATTAATAGGTCCAAAAACCTTCTCAATCAATAAGTACCCGAGATCATTCGTACATGATCCATCAAACCCTATTTGTCGATAAGTACGAGACATCGTTCGTACACAATTTCGTTCAAACTTCTATTTATTAATAGGTCCAAAAATCATATATGTCAATAAGTACCCGAGATCATTCGTACATAATCCATAAAACTCTATATGTCGATAGGTACTAGACATCGTTTGTACACATCCATTCAAACTCCTATTTTTTAATAGGTTCAAAAACCTTATATATCGATAAGTACCCGAGATCATTCATACATAATCCCTTAAACCCTATTTGTCGATAAATACGAGACATCGTTTGTACACGATTTCGTTCAAACTCCTATTTATTAATAGGTCCAAAAACATTATCTATCGATAAATACCTGAGATCATTCGTACATGATCCATTAAACCTTATATATCAATAGGTACGAGACATCGTACGTAACTCCTATTTGTTAATAGGTCCAAAAACCTTGTCTGTTGAAAAGTACCGAGATCATTCGTACATGATTCATCAAACTATATTTGTCAATAGGTATAAGACATCGTTTGTACATGAGTCTATTCAAACTCCTATTTGTTAATAGGTCCAAAAATCTTATATGTCAATAAGTAATCGAGATCATTCGTACATGATCCATCAAACCTTATTTGTTGATAGGTATGAGAAATTGTTTATACACAATGTCACCCAAACTCCTATTTGTTAATAGGTTTAAAAACATTATCTATCAATAAGTACCTAAGATCATTCGTACATGATCTACTAAAACCCTATTTGTCGATAGGTATGAGACATCGTTTGTACACGATTCTACCCAAACTCCTATTTGTTAATAGGTTCAAAAACCTTATATGTCGATAAGTACCTGAGATAATTCTTACACGATTCACTAAAACCCTATATGTCGATAGGTACCTAACATAGTTTGTACATGATTTCGTCCAAACTCTTATTTGTTAATAGGTACAAAAACCTTATTTGTCGATAAGTACCCGAGATCATTCTTACATGATCCACTAAAACCTTATCTATTGATATGTACGAGATATTGTTCGTACACGATTCTATCAAAAACTCATATTTTTAGATAGACATCAAACCCTATATGTCGATAGGTACCTATCAACATCATTCGTACATGATTCCGTCAAAACTCCTATTTATTAATAGGTCTAATAGCCCTATTTTTGAATAGGTCCAAAACCCCTATCTATTGATAGGTATCGAGACATTATTTTTATATGATTTTGTCAAAACCCCTATCTCTCGTTAGGTATCCAAACACTCTTTGTCGATAGGCGCCCAAACCTTGTTTGTCGACAAGTACAAAGATCATTCGTACATGATCCGTCAAAACCCTATCTCTCGATAGGTACTCCAACCAAACTCTATCTTTTGACAGATACTCTAAACCAAACTATATCTCTTGATATGAAGCAAAACTCTATCTCTCGATAGGTATTAAAACCCTATTTATTGATAGATACCTAGAAACCTTGTTTATTGACATGTACATAGATCATTTGTACATGATCCAATTCAGCTCCTATCTTTCGATAGATACTCAAAGCAAAAACCTTATTTCTTGATAGGTATCCAAGAAAAATCATATATGTTTATAGGTATCAAAAACCGTACAGAAATCATTCATGCATGATCTGTTCAAACCCTATTTTTCAATAGGTATCCATTCAAAACCCTATTTCTAAATAGGTATTCAAAACCCTCTCTTTTGATAGGTATCCATTCAAGACCTTATTTTTCAATAGGTATCCATTCAAAACTCTATATGTTGATAATTGTAAAAACCTTGTATGTCAACAAGTACTAAGATCATATGTACATGATTTCAAAAAAACATTATTTGTTGCTAGATATCCAAAATCTTGTTTGTCGACAAGTAAAGAGATCATTCGTAGATGATCCACCAAAAATCCTATCACTTGATAGGTACAAAAAACCCTATCACTTGATAGGTACAAAAAAACATTTCACTTGAATATGTACTAAAACCCTATTTCTCGATAAGTACAAAATCTTTATTCCTCGATAGGTACAAAAACTCTATCATTTGAATAAGTACCAAAATCCTATCCATTGATAGTTACAAAAACTCTATCACTTGAATATGTATCAAAACCATATCTCTCGATAGGTACATAAATCATATCATTTGAATATGTATCAAAATCCTATTTCTTAATAGGTACCCAAACCCTGTCCCTTATATGTATCCAACAAGAATCATATTTCTCAATAGGTACTTCCTCATGAATTACAAACATAAACCTATTTGTTGATAGTACCACGATCATTTATATATGATCGCCCTAAGAATTGCCTATTGGTAAATTATGTGGCAAGTTTGTTAACTCCCGCGATAAACCTATATGTTGATAGTATCATGATCATTTGTATATGATCGCCCTAAGCATTACTTGTTAGTAAACCATGTGACAAGCTCATTAGTTTTCACTTAAACTAATCTGTTGATAGTCTCACGATCATATACATAAGATGTTACTTGTTAGTAACCCATATGAAAAGTTAATAAGACTTTCATGTCCCCTGTTATATTAACCTTAGTCAATTATACTTGATTATCTTGACTAATCTATTGATATTCATGCTTAATAGGAGTTGACTTTTCAACAAATGCCTATGATTATCTCTATATCATTATCCGATGGAATTTCCGAATACTTTGTTAAGTATTGTGAAACAGGATTCTAGGATTTATCCTTGTTAGGATAATCACTAAGGAAAGATCCATGATCAATGCTTGGAAGAACCTTGACGAATGTTATATATAACAACATCAAGTCACTCCAACATAAGCTTGCTACCGGTTCTATATTTCCATCACCCTCGATAATATAAATTGAATAAGAAAAACTTAGTGGCTTGATGACATACTCAAATTTGCATTTTCAAAACTAGTTTGTTGTAATCAAACTTGATTCGAGAGAGGTAATATTTAAGCTCTAAAAATCTAAATACCCAATTATAAAATTAAAATAATTATTTTGATTATTTTTGAATAAATAAAATCTAAATAATTAAAATCAAGGCAAAAACCTAATTAAATAATTAATGGGATTAATTATTGTGATAATAAAATCATAATTAATAAAGGGTAATGGCCAAATAAAATAGTTTGGGATAAAGGTTGTACTCATTTTATCTCAAATTAATTTTAGAAAAATGAAAGGGATTATAATAAATAATTTAGGATAAATGTTGTATCCATTTTATCATAAATATATTATTTATTTAACCCAAAAATATAAAAAAAAAAAAATAAATAAATTGACAAAATAAATGTCATAATTATTTTAAATATATTTTAAAAGATTTAAAACAAAGTCATAAGGGTAAAAGAAAAATCAATTTCAAAAAAACCCTTAAGATTTAAATAAAAAAATATATATATGTAATTTAGTGCGGCCGAAACCCCGAAGCATCGCTACAACCAGAACTACAGCCTTCAGATAGGCACTAGACTTTCATCCAATGCCTAGGAGTCGCACACGTTGCCTATTGCAACGAAGCAATGGTGCATTCGTGAAGCACACGATCAGCTAACGTGCACCCAATTTCGTTAGCTAAAACGTGAAGGAACACTTTGCCGTTGACGGAACGTGGACGGAATGCCAATTGTACGTCCTATGTCCGCCTTTTCGCCTAAAACGATGTTGTTTCGACCCTGAATCGTCGTCTTCATCGCGACATCAAAAGGATAAAAACAGTGGCCATCTTTGATTTTTTAAAGATGGAACTCTAAAATTTCTTGATCATTTGCCCTCTTTCAAAAAGTAAAATAATCACCCTACTTCGGTGATCATTTCTCCTACATCTAGGATCGTCATTACGACCTACACCGGCGATTGACCGGAAGAACAGCCAAAACTTATGGGTGTTTGACTAATTGAAGCCCATTTGGTCGATCAACCAACCTTGGGAAGCTATAAATAGTTCCCCTTGATCAATCCAAAAGCAATAAATCAACTCTCAAAGCCCTCAATCGGAAAATTTCAGAAATCCTCCATTAAAACTCAAGATTTCTGGATTTTTTGAAACTATGTGTAAGGCCTTAAGCTCGGATCCATGCATCCACAAAGCTTCCTTAAGGTCTAGGGAGTGTTCTCCAATTCCTGATAAACTTCCAATCACCCTCTAATTTAATCTTCTAGTTTGAAATTGAAATCTAATATTTCGATTTTCACAAGTTTGTATATTGTCTGGTTGTAGAACTTCTTGATTGGAAAATGATCCTAGGATTATTTTCAAGCTTTCTATTGAAGTTAAAACTGATCAATCAATCTAAAATAAAAACCCCCGAATTTTAATTTGGAAAATCTTAAAATCGGGTTTTCTATTCTTGAGCTAATCCTCAAGAACAGCATCCTAGAAAGCTTTCCAACATGTTTCTAATGATGTTAGAACTTGTTTGGATCATGTTTGATCCATCCCGGTCATGTTTGATCAAAATCAAAATTTTTATAAAAAATTAAAATTTTAAGTTCTTGAATTGGTCCAAATGAACAACTAGTGTTCATGTTTTGGTACAAATCAATCATATGAAATATAATGAATCTATTGTCAAACTAATTACCCTTCATTAAACTCTAAAAACCTAAAACTCGATTTTTAGCCTTTAAATTATTTTAAGAAAATTGAATATCACCAAATCGAGTGATACCTTGGGATGATGTTCATAATCTTCCTAGGAGCTTTATGAAGTTACCTAGGCCCTTGGATCAAATAATCCAAGCCTCAATCAAAACTACAAAACCTACAATTTTTATGTTCTTGAGGACCGAGAGGTTTGACCAGGACTGAAAGGTTCGACCAGGACCGAAAGGTCCGACCAAGGATCTTTAGTTATGACCGAGATGTCTAATTAAGAAGTTCCAACCAGAATCTAGAGGCCCGACCAAAAAAATTCAATTGGGACCGAGAGGTCTGACCGAGAAATTTCATCCAGGACCAAGAGGTTCGACCAAAGATCTTGACATCCGACAAGAATTCTTGCACGCGACCGAGAATTCTAGTTAAGGATCAGGAGACTTTAGCACCTGACCAAGAATTCTAGCCAATGACCGGGATGCTTTAATACCCGATTGAGAATCCTAAGCCAAGATCGAGGGAATTTCGACCTAGGACCAATGGCTATTAGCCTCGATTGAGAATAAAGCACCCATGAATGAGGACACTAGTCCTAGGGCCTATTTGATTGCATTTTTTATTTTCAAAATTATTTTTGTAATTTTGGGATCCTAAACCATTTTCTAAAAATACTAAAAAATAGATAATGATTTCAAAATGTTTTTGGAATATTTTTCACAAAAAATATTTTGATAAGGGCTTGTTTGAGATTTATTTTTAAACCATAATGTCTTTAAATACTGATGTTCTTCAGGTATGTTACTCCTTAGTCATCATCATCAGTAATAGGTACCAACATATTGTTATAGTTTTAAAACACAAAAATATTTACATGTCTAGAACCGGAAGAATAATTGGTTAAAATAGAATATTATAAAATTAATTTTCAAAAGCCAAGATTTTATAAAATAGATACCGTTTTCAAAACGAGTACAGAGATGAAACGCAAAAGTGATAACTGTTTGAATTCAAATATTGTTTTATTAAGCTCACCAAATATTTAAATTAAATTATAATTTTCTTTTGTAAACCAGCAGTAAAATTAAAAGAAAAAAAAATCATATTTAATTAATTTGATTCTACCCAAGTTTCATTGAGGTCGATGAAAATCAATATCATTACAACCATCCATAATTTTTTGTTATAACTGTTTTCTTTAATTAAAACAACCCCATTAATTTTAAAATTAGGACATGTATTTATATATTTTCTTGAAAAATCAAAGTTGAGGAGTTATCCTTTTCCTTGAAAAATCAAAGTTGAGGAGTTATCCTTTTCCTTGGAAAATCAAAGTGAGGAGTTATCCTTTTCCATTAGTTTTCTTTTTGTTGAATTATTTAATAATGAAATGCAAATAAACATGTATAAAGTATCTTATCGCCACCATCCATTATTATTATTATTTTATTACAATAACCTTCCTTTATTAAAATATATTGATTTCTTCAGTTCACACTATGATGGGACTATACTGATGTATTTGACAAAAACTTCTAAAATAATATTATTTATCACATAAAAGAGGTTAATTAATTTTGAATTTATAACTAATAAAATAATTGGTATGCCTATACAAATGTATATTAACTATAGATTCAATGTATAGTGATTGTCGGAAAAGTCATTCGCACTATATCTTTCGTACCCGTTAAAAAATGTCTCTATTTTATAAAATTTTGATTTAAAAAAATGGTTTTATTACGTTTTTTTTAACTAATTATTTTTAAGTCCTAGACATGTACATGTTTTGCTTGCATTTAAATTAAATAATCATATTTAAATGCTAGTGCATGCAATTAATGTTGATAATTGTTGAGGAAAATACTTAAAAAATATCAGTTTAAGGTATTAAGATCTAAAAAAATCTCAAACAGACCCTAATCAAAATATATATTTTTTTTAATATTCTAAAAAATATTTTGAAATTATTTTTTATTATTTTAGATTTTTAGATAATGGTTTGGGGTTTCAAATTAAAAAGAATATATATTTTTGAAATTCAAAATTCCAACCAAATAGACCCTAGGATCGGTCCTTTCGGTCTAAGATGTCGATCCCTCGGTATCGGGCTAAAACTCTCGATCTTCGATCGAGACCTCTTAGATAGGTATAGGAAATCCTAGGTCGAGTGGCGGAAGGCTCTCGGTCCTAGGTGAAGAATCCTCGATCGGGTGCGAGATTCCTCGGTCGGGTGCGAAATTTCTCAATTGGGTGTGAAATTCTTCGACCGGGGTGCAAGGAGCTCTCAGTCCTACGCTAGAAATTCTCGGTTAGATGCAAAATTCCTCGGTTAGGGTGTGAAGAGCTTTCAGTTCTTGGCTAGGAATCCTCGGTCGGGTGCAAGATTCCTTGGTTGAGGTGCGAGGAGCTCTCGATCATGTGTTATATTTCCTCGGTCGAGGCTAGAAATTCTCGGTCGAAAATCGAATCCAATTCAAGCCCTTATTATGTCGACAAGAACATCTAACTATAGGTTTGATGATTTAAATTGGGTCCATGATCCTTCGATCTAATGGCATGGGGAGCTTTGCCTAATTCCCATGATCATTTATAACATTATCCCAATGCATCATTCGATCGGGATGATGTTCCATTCAACTCAAACAATTTTGAGATAAAAACGAGTTTTTATTTTAAAGGTTTAATGAAGTGTAAGGAGTTTGCTAAAAATATTCTTATACCTTATAAGATAGAACGAAACCAAAACATGAACACTAGTTGTTCGTTTTAACCAATTCAAGAACTAAAATTTTTATTTTTATAAAAAATTTAGTTTTTGATCAAACATGATCGGGATGTCTTATAACTGGTTTGGATATGCTCCCAGCATCCTTAAAAAGTGTTTGAAAGGTTTTTGGATTGTTATTCTTGAGTTATAACTCAAGAACAAAAATCTGATTTTGAAAATTTTTTAAAATCAAATTTGGGTATTCTTGATTTAGATTGATTGGTTCAGATTTATTTAGATAGAAAGCTTAAAAAAGATCATAGGATTGTTTTCCGATCAAAATAATCAAGCAGTATATGAAACTAGTCGAACTGAAATGTAAAAAAAATTAATTCAAACTTGTAAATCGAATTATAATATGATTGAAGCTTATTGTGAGTTGGAGAACAATCCTAAACTCTTTTAGAAATTTTATGAATACCCAGATCCGAGCTTTACATCCTTATAAAAATATTCAAAAATTTCAAGAAAAGTTTGGAAATTTTAATGACAAAATTTTTGTTGGATTGATTGAGGGCTTGGGATTGGATTTATTATCTTTGGTTTGCCTAGAGAAAGTTATTTATAGTCTCACAAGGTTAGTTAATCGACCAAGTGAATCGAATTTCAGTCCAAAATCATTAATGACATTTTGTATATTCTTTGTCCAGTTGATTGACGTAGGTGATGATGAAGCATAAGGTTGTAGGTGAAATATTCACCGTGTTAGGGTGATCATTTCGGCTTTCAAATCATCCATCTTTGTTGAGTATCGGTCGAGTTCCACTTTTGAAAAATTAAATGTTTCGGCCGATTATCATGGATGTTCATCGCGAGGAAGAAGAAAAACTATAGGCAAAACAGAATCATGGTTTGCCTCAAATGTGGGCATTCCGGCAGCGCGTCATTGTGTCTAGGCATTCCGTCAGCACCTGGGCTAACGGCGCTAAAGCACGCATTAGTCGTTTCGCTACTTTGCGAACGTGTGATTTCTCTTTTTCAATGTGCGACACAGCTAGCTGTTGTGCGTTGGATGAGTTTCCAGCGTACATCCAATGGCAGTAGGGTCTGTTGCACTAAATCCTCTCAATTTCGGCTACAGCAGATCAGGCTCTATTTTTAGCCTTAAGGCTCGTTTGAAATTGATTTTTTTTTATCACTATGGCTTTATTTTCCACATACAAAATATTTTTAATAAATATGACATTTATTTTATTTTATTTTATTGTATATTTTTGGAGTTTTATAAATAATTTGTTTGTGATAAAATGGATACAATATTTATTTTAAATTATTTATTTTAATTTTTTTTATCCTTTAAAAAAAGTTTGAGATAAAATGAACCCATTATTTATCCCAATTTATTTTATTTTTTTTATTGGCCATTATTTTAATTAATTGGGGATTAATTATTTTTATAATTAATCTAATTATTTATTTAATTGTGTTTTGTCATAATTTTGATCATTTTAATTTTATTTATTCACAATAATTATTTTAAA
Source organism: Impatiens glandulifera (assembly GCF_907164915.1). NCBI lineage: Eukaryota > Viridiplantae > Streptophyta > Magnoliopsida > Ericales > Balsaminaceae > Impatiens > Impatiens glandulifera. The sequence continues at coordinate 20,104,135 of NC_061863.1, read as the reverse complement.
ATATATAAATTTGGTAGGTAAAATTTTAGTGTTAGATTATTGATAAATTTGGAGAATTTTTGAAAAAATATTTATATGTAATTTTATGATATTGAAAATTAAAATTTTAAACCAATAACAAAATGACACATTGTCCTTATAAAATAAATTGGATGTATATTATATATAAATAAATAAATAAATAAGAATTAAAATGATTCTCTTAATAAGATCACCAAATTTTTAAATTAAATTATTTATTTTTTTTAAAACCAGCAGTAAAATTTTAAGAAAAAAAAAATCATATTCAATTAATTTGATTCTACCCAAGTTTCATTGAGGTGGATTAAAATCAATATCTTTACTTATCCATAACCCCCATTAAATCATAATTCTAAAATTACGACATGTATTTATATATTTCTTTGAAAAATCAAAGTTGAGGAGTTATCCTTTTCTCTTACTTTTCTTTTTGTTGATTAGTATTTAACAATGAAATGCAAATAAACATATCTAATGTAACCTATCAACACCAAATAAACATATCTAAAGTAACTTATCGACACTATCCATTATTATTATTATTATTATTATATAACAATAGCATTTCTTTACTAAAATATATTGATTCCTTCAATTGATACTATGATGTGAATGTGATTTTATTGATGTATTTGGAAAAAACTTTTGAATTAAGAATTTATTTTTTATTTTTTATTTTGTTGTGAGGGAGAGTTTCTAATTAATTTTTAATTTGAAATGAATAAAATATTTTAGATATGTATACAAACGTATACTTAATTAGAGATTCTTTTCAATTCGGTATTTAGTAATACTCGGAAAAGGCTTTTTCACTATATTCTCTGCACCCGTTAAAGAACCGTCTCTATTTTAAAAAACTTGGCTTTAAAAAAAATAATTTTATTACGTTTTGTTTAACCAGTTATTTTCCAAGTCCTAGAAATGCATAGGTTTTGTTTGCATTTAAAATTGTAAAATAATATTTAAATGTTTGTACATGCGATTGATGTCGATGATTGTTGAGAAAATCACTTAAAAATATTAGTTTAAGGTGTTAGGATCTAAAAATAAATCTCAAACAGACTGTTATCAAAATATCTTTTATGAAAATATTCTACAAAATATTTTGAAAATGTTTTCAATTATTTTAAGTTTTTAAAAAATGGTTTAGGGGTTCAAATTAAAAAAAAAATTAAAATTCAAAATTCCAACCAAGCAGACCCTAAGACCGGTCCTTTCTGTCTAGGGTGTCGATCCTTCGATATCAGACTAAAACCCTTGGTGGGTTGAGACCTCTTTGTCGGGTGTAGGAAACCCTCGATCGAGGTGCGGGAGGCTCTCGATCATGGACTAAGGATCATCGGTCGGTTGTGGAGTGTCCTCGATCAAGGTGCGGGGAGCTCCTAGTCTTGGGTTGGGAATCCTCGATCAAGTGAGAGATTTCTCAGTTGGGTGCGAAATTCCTCGATCGGGGTGTAAGGAGCTCTCAGTCATGGGCTATGAATTCTCGATCGGGTGCAAGATTCCTCTATCAGGGTGCGAGTGCTTTCAATTATGGACTAGGAATCCTTAGTCGGGTGCGAGATTCCTCTATCTGGGTGTGAGGAGATCTCGGTCCTAGGCTATATTTCCTCAGTCAGGGTAAGAAATTCTCGGTCGGAAATCGAACCCAAGTCAAACCCTCGGTTGGTCGTCAAGAACATCAAAATATAGATTTGATGATTTCAATTAGGGCCATGATCCTTCAATCCAAGGGAATGGGGAACTTCGCCTATTTCCTAGGATCATGTATAATATCATCCTGATGCGTCATTCGATTGGAATGATGTTCCATTCAACTCAAATAGTTTTAAGGTAAAAAACGAGTTTTTTAGTTTTAAGGTTTGATGAAGTGTAAGGAGTTTGTTAATTAATTTTTTATACCTTATAAGATCGAACGAAACCAAAACATGAACACTAATTGTTCGTTTTAACCAATTCAAGAACTGAAATTTTTGTTTATATAAAAAAATCTAGTTTTTGATCAAACATGATCGGGATGACTTGTAATTGGTTTGGATATGCTCCTAACATCCTTAGAAACGTGTTAGAAAGATTTCTGGGTCGTTGTTCTTGAGTTATAACTCAATAACAAAAATCTGATTTTGAATTTTTTTTAAATCAAATTTGGATATTCTTGATTTAGATTGATTGATTCAGACTTGTTTTGATAGAAAGTTTATAAATGATCTTAGAATCGTTTTCCATTCATGAAATTAAACAATCAAGAAGGATATGAAACTGGACGAACTGAAGTGTAAAAAATTTTCAATTTACACTTGTAAATCGAATTATAATATGATTGAAAATTTATTGTGAGTTGGAAAACACTCTAAACTCTTTTAGAAAATTTATGAATGACCAGATCTGAGCTTTACAGCCTTATACAAATATTCAAAATTTTCAAGAAAAGCTTGAAAATTTTAAAGGCTGATTTTGTGTTGGATTGATTGAGGGTTTGGGATTGGATTCATTACCTTCAATTTACCTAGAGGGAGTTATTTATAGCCTCACAAGGTCGGTTAATCGACCAAGTGGATCGAATTTTAGTCAAAAGCCATTAATGGCAATTTGTCTGTTCTCCATCTAGTTGATCGACGTAGGTGATGATGAAGCATAGGATTGTAGGTGAAATGATCACCGTGTTAGGGTGATCATTTCAGCTTTCGAATAAGCCATTTTGGTTGAGTATCGGTCAAGTTTCACTTTTGAAAAATCAAAAATTTTGGTTCAGTTTAACTTTTAAAAAATCAAAAGTTTCGACCGATCATCATGGTTGTTTATCGCGAGGAAGGAGAAAACCCAGAGGCAAAACATCATCGTTTTGAGCTAAAATGTGAATGCTCAGGTGTTCCGTTAGCGCACTGTTGTGTCTGGTCGTTCCGTCAACGTTCGGGCTAACGACGCTGAAGCGCGCGTTAGCATTCTGATGCTTCGCGAACGTGTGCTTTCTCCATTGTAGTGGGCGACGCGGATAACTGTTGTGCGTTGAATGAGTTTCTAGCGTTCATCAAATGGTTATAGGGTCTGCTGCACTGAATCCTCCCGATTTCGACTACAGTGGATAACACTCTATTTTCATTCTTATAGCTTGTTTGAAATTAAATTTTCTTTTATCACTTTGACTTTATTTTTCACGTACAAAATATTTTTTAAAAATATGAATTTTATTTTATTGTATATTTTTTGGGTTTTATAAATAATTTATTTGAGATAAAATAGATATAACATTTATCCTAAATTATTTATTTTAATTTCTTTTAATCCTTTAAAATTAATTTGAGATAAAATGAATACAATATTTATTCCAATTTATTTGATTTATTTTTTCTTAGCCGTTATTTTAAATAATAGGTGTTTAACTATTACAATAATTAATTTAATTATTTATTTAATTGTGTTTTGATCTTAACTTAGTTATTTTGATTTTATTTATTTAAAATAATTATTTTAAAATATATAAATTGAATAGGATTTACTTATATGTATTAATTATAATATTGATCCATGTAATTTTATGATTGAAATGAAAATTTAAAATGTATCTTTAATATTAAATTTTTAACCACTACCAAAATGACACATTGTCCCTACAAAAGAATTTGGATACATATATATATAAAGTATTGATAACCGTTTGAATTAAAATGATTCTTTTATTAAGCTCACCAAATATTTAAATTAAAATATATATTTGTTTTGTAAATCAGCAGTAAAATTAAAAGAATTAAAAAATATCAAATTCAATTAATTTGATTCTACCAAGTTTCATTGAGGTGGATTAAAATCAATATCCTTACAACTATCCATAATTTTTGTTATAATTGTTTTCTTTAATTAAAACAACCCCATTAAATCTTAATTTTAAAATTGCAACATGTATTTATATATTTCCTTTAAAAATCAAAGTTGAGGAGTTATCCTTTTTCACTACTTTTCTTTTTGTTGAATAGTATTTAATAATGAAATTCAAATAAACATGTCTAAAGTAACTTATCTCCCCCACCACCCATTATTATTATTATTATTATTATCATTTTATTACAATAACCTTTTTTTTTATTAAAGTACATTGATTCTTTCAATTGACACTATAATTTGGCAAAAACTTTTAAAATAATTCTCGGTGGATCTTAATATAATAAATTATATATATATATATATATATATATATTCAAATAAGTTAAAGCTCTACTAAATTTTAAAACATAAAATTAACTCTAAATTAAGACTAAATTGTAACAAAGAAACAAAATAAAAATGACACAAATGCATCTACTTCATGTTCAGCACCAACATTACAAGCTAATTAAAAAGAAAGAAGATAAAATGGGTATACATTATTGATCACGATAAAATGGAAATTGTATATAAGAATAGTTTTTGTCTTTCCTATATTACATTTTAAGCTTACTTTGTCTTCAAAAATTAATGTATATAATTATATTACTTTTTTACAAAAATGACTTGATGTCAACCAAAATTTATACTAGTTACATTCTCAAATAAGCAATTAAAATAGCTAAATTAAATAATGCTCAAATCAATCAAACCGTGATCAATTAAAAAATCACAATAATTCAATCATTTTCGTACCGAAAACTAAGTTAAAAACACCACATTGAATTGAACAATTAAACAATTCTTTTTCGACCGCGAATAATTTTTCATCAGTGAATTACAATATTTTTTTTACGACGGAGAATACTTTATTTGTAAATTTTCCTCAAAAATCAATATATTATACTCTATGTTCAGGGATGAATCCGTGTAGGGGCTCGGGTGGGCTGAAGCCATCCCGAATTTTTTTTTTTACGGTAGAAATATGACATTACCCTTAATTTATTAAATTTTTTTTAATATAATTTATTAAATTTTTTTAATATAATTTATTGTTTTTTTATCTAATTATTAAAAAAATGGTAAAACTTTACTTTTATATACTTGTTTTTTTCAAAAAAAAATCGTTATTATTTTAAGCCTACCTTAAATAGTTTTCATGCCCACCCCGGTTTAAAATTATGGGTCTGTCCCTATCTATGTTGTCACGTCAGTGTCGATTTTCGAAAATTTAAACACAATTATTTTTTTAATTTTTAATTTTTTTAAACATGGGGATAAATTTTATTTCCTAAAATACATATTACTAAAGTGTTTTTATCTTAAAATTATTTAAGTATTTGTATGAATTATTAAATAATCCAACAAGTTGACAAAATAATTAGATTTACATGTTAATTATTTTACTGCTTACATTAAAATATTAGCCAGCAAAAAAAAAATATTTATAAATAAGCTAATAAAATATACCTTAAAATCTAAATCCCATTTAGCCGAATCCATAGTCAAATTTGTAGGCAATAATACAAATGAGATTCGAATAAAAGTAGCTGTCAACGTTTACGCGCTTGTTTGTTTCAGGCATCATTCAGGCGCCCAAATTTGAATGAATGCTCCAAGATAATAATATTTTACAAATTATATAAATCAAATTATTTTATTTTTTACTATCCATTTTTTAAATTTTTTGTATTATTATAATTTTTTTTTGTTAGGAAGTTAACTACTCTCATTAGAATTGAGAATATTTGGATCTAGTTTTATTTTATAAATTCTCTCATAATTATTATCATTTTATTAATTTTATATTTATAAAATTTAAATTTTAAATACACAATGAGATTAGTAAATCAAACTATTAAAACCTCAAATATATTTTTTTCATCAAATATATTAAATTTTGATAAAATTCCAAAAAATCCTCAAATAATCAACATTTAGGATAATATTTTTGAAATTTTTATTCAAAACTCAATCATCTCATTATATATATCTTTTCAATTATTAAAACACTCAATTTATTAAAATGCTAAAATATTATTACTTTATTTTTATAAACTTTTAAAAAATATTACATAATTCAAACCATCAATAAAAAAAACTCAAAAAACTTTTTTTTTATCAAATATTTTTTTTAACAAAAATTCACTAAAAACCTTCCAATAGCCAAATAACAAACAAGATATTCAATCTTAATTTCTTAATGACAATAAATGACTCACTATAAATAATGTTATTATTGCATAATTTCCTTTTTTTCCCTTGTTTATGTTTTTTTTATATTATATTTTAATTAACATCTTTAAATTAAAGAAGCTACAAATATTTAAAGGCAATATTAAAGCAAATAAGAAAATTTCAAATCACGGAATTTGTCGTTTAAAACTTAAACAATATTTAAAGTTGAAGTAAATGATAAAAAAAAACAAAAAATAAGTTATATTATTGATTTAACAAACCATATTCTTCATTTATTTTTTGGGATAAATAAATAAAAAGATAATGTGTTTTAAAATAAAAATTAAATAAACTAATATAGAAAAATCTAATTTTGTTTAAACAAACAACAATAAAAGTTGTTAAATTTATATAATTCCTAACGTGCAAAATAAATAAGCAAGGAGACTTTAGAAGGTGACTTTAGAATATTAGTATTTTTTTTATTGTCTATTCTTTAATTTTTGTTTGTTTCACATCTGTCTAGTCTATTCAATTACATAAACATTCTTAGTCAAATCTCATTACAAGATTTAGAGGGTAATCTAGTTTAAAAATTGGTATTATAAATAAATTTTTTTGGTCAATAAACTGAAATTGTAACATGTGGACGTAGTTGTAAAATGACTTTTGAATGTTCTTCCTTCTATATTTTAGTCCGTTGTATTTTATTATTTTAATAATTTAAATAAAATAAAACATTATTTATATTAATTTTCATCTATTACGTCACTCAATTCATTAATCAAAATATTAAAATCCATTTTTATTTTATTTATATATATTAATACCTTTTAAATTTCTTTAAAAAAAATATTTATTCAAAATTATTAATAATAATTATTTTTTATTCTCTAGATTTTATATATATATAGTGATCCTTAATTTTGAAAGTGTCTAGATGATTACCGGGTCGAGAGCTGTGGTTAATTTTGATATATATGTGAGAGTAAATGAATATTTGTGTCGGATTCTGGGTTAACTTGCCCATAAACTTAAAACGGTTAAAAATAAAATTAAAAAGGTTATATGTATGTTTCGAACTCAAAACCTAACAAAAACAAATACAACTCTTTAACCGATTAGGCTAATAATACTTTATATTTTAAATTTAACACCAAATTTAATAAACGTGGGACGTTGTAACAATATATTTTTATCCGTGTGTGAATCAAATAATTTTAATATGAGCAGAATGATATTTGATAAGTTAATGAAATAGTTTTTTTGGTTGTTAAATTAAACTTTTTTTAGATTTATTGTTCTTTTTAATTAATAAAATTATTTAAATAATTAAAAGTATCTAATTATTGGTACTAAATTATATTTCCAATAAAATTATTTAAATAATTAAAAGTATCTACTATATTATATTTTCATAAAATTAATAATATATTTTAATAAAATAAGGTTTAAAATCCTGATTTGATGAGAAATCACAACCCTAAAATCAAACAAGGCCCAAGGCGAAAAGGACCGTTCTTCTAGAAAAAATTACTACAGTCAAAAAGATTACTCGGCGCTTTCTTGATCCCGCGGAAGACGACGGACGACTCCTGCCATCCTGGAATTTGCTTCGATTTTGAATAGAGAAAGCACCTTAACACCTTCGCTCATTCCTTTCAGATTGTCTCTTTTAACGATCTCTTTAACTTCATACCTCACACATGTTTCTTTGATCATACACTTTCTACAACAGCTTTCTTTCCAAACACCTTTCAAAAGATTGAAGGCCAACCCTGTTTGTAACTTACTGGATTACCCTTTTCTCAATTGATTCCATTCCAGCAGATCTTTCTATTGCTTGAGATTTCGTCCTTGGTTGTTGCTGAACTGATATCAAGAAATCTTCTTGATGAAGCTGGAGCGGTCTTCAGGTAATGGGTGGTTAATCCGATCCCTTTCTTTGTTTAAGCACTGCATTTATGATATATGTGATTATCAATAGAGGCAATAGACAAATGATTGGACGTGGGATAAATCATTGCATTTGTATGTGTTTTCTGATGAACAACTAGGTGCTAAAGTCCCCATTTCTTCAAGTTAAGTTCTTGAATAGTTGTGCATTTTTTCTTGGTTTATAATTGAACATTGACAAACACCTTATGGTTTACTGTTTCCTAATTGATGAATTTGATTTCTATATCTTGTGCAATAGACTTGTAACATCTTGATAATCAGCTAGTCAATGGAAGATAAAGTACTCACATAATTATGTGGTTGAGACAAATCTGTCAGTGGGTGTTGGTATGGGGCAATAACAGGCTCTGGAATGGAGATCCATTTCCATCCCGATCATTTACTTTTTTTTTCTTCCTGTTTTATGAGTATTTTATACACATATATGTGTAGTGAATCAGCTTTTCTATTCATTTTTGTACTCTTTAGATGACAAATTCGCATTTTGTTTATCTGAATTGGCATTTTATTTTTGTACAGATATACATTCTTAGAATTCTTAATTGATTTTCCAGATCAGAATTGAGTTCTCTTGTTTATTTTGAGAGTCAATTTATCCAGTAAAATGATTAGTCAGAATTTCATTTAAAGTATTGTTAACCTTGTTGAGTTATGTTTCTGCAATAATTTAATTAACTAAAAACCATAGCCAACATTCACTTTTTTTTACAGTTCCCTGTATTTACAATTGAATTTCTTGAAAATTCAGAAAGACTAAAGTTGTTCATGGGTTTTCTTGAACGAACAGGTTTGACCTTTGAGCAGTAGATCAGGCCTGTGACTGTCGTATACATAAAACAATTCGGGAAGAGAGATTTTTGGTTTTTGTTTCACAAGTGTTCTGGATATTATATTTGATGCTAATAATAAACCCATTCAGTTGACAGCTAATAAATAAATGGCACGTGGGAAAATAAGGTCAAGGCTTCGTCGGAGTCATCTCTACACATTTGCATGCGTTCGACCCCATGCTGAAGAGGGTGATGAGCCTCATCAATTTATTGGCCCTGGATTCTCTAGAATTGTTCAATGTAATCAACCAAAGCTCCATGAAAAGAAGCCTCTTAAGTATTGCTCCAACTACATCTCAACAACAAAGTATAACATCATCACTTTCCTTCCTAAAGCCCTCTTTGAACAATTCAGGCGTGTCGCCAACGTGTATTTCCTCTTCACTGCACTTTTGTCCCTCACACCACTCTCTCCTTTCTCGGCTGCTAGCATGATTGTTCCCTTGGTGTTTGTCATTGGCCTTAGTATGTTAAAGGAGGCATTGGAAGATTCACGAAGGTTTATTCAGGATATGAAAGTCAATGTGCGGAAAGCCAATGTTCATAGGGGGGATGGCGTATTTGGTCAAAAGCCGTGGATGAAACTTCGAGTTGGAGATGTGGTGAGAGTTGAAAAGGATAATTTTTTCCCTGCTGACTTACTTCTACTGTCCTCGACCTATGAGGATGGGATCTGTTATGTGGAGACGATGAATTTGGATGGGGAAACAAACCTGAAAGTAAAGAGAGCTATGGAGGTAACATTACCTTTGGATGATGATACGGCATTTAAAGATTTTATTGGTAGAATAAGATGTGAAGATCCTAATCCCAACCTCTACAATTTCGTGGGAAATCTTGAGTATGATCGTCAAATGTTTCCTCTTGATCCAAATCAGATTTTACTTAGAGATTCAAAACTTAGAAATACATCTTACGTGTATGGGGTGGTAATATTCACAGGCCCTGACAGTAAAGTCATGCAAAATTCAACTAAATCCCCGTCAAAAAGGAGTACAATTGAAAAGAAGATGGACAAGATCATTTATTTTCTTTTCAGCTTCCTTCTCTTAATATCAATCATTAGCTCAATAGGTTTTGCAGTCAAGACAACATATCAGATGCCAAAATGGTGGTACTTGCAACCATATGCCAAGTCTGATTATTCTTCTTCTTACAATCCAGATAAACCCGCATTGTCAGGTTTATTTCATCTAGTTACTGCTCTTATCCTCTATGGGTATTTGATTCCGATATCTCTCTATGTTTCGATCGAAGTAGTGAAGGTTCTGCAAGCAATCTTCATTAACAAGGACCTCAATATGTTTGATGAAGAAACAGGAATACATGCTCAAGCTCGGACATCTAACTTGAATGAGGAGTTAGGCCAGGTTGACACCATCCTTTCGGATAAGACAGGCACACTGACATGCAACCAAATGGATTTTCTCAAATGTTCAATTGCTGGGAATGCATATGGAAAACGAGCAAGTGAAGTTGAACTTGCTGCTGCAAAGAAGATGGCTGTTGACGACCTTGAAGGACATGATTCTTGTAGTAATGAAATTAACGCAGACACTTCCGAGATCGAACTTGAGACAATCACTAGAACTAATGTTGAACAACCTGAGAAGCATGTGATAAAGGGTTTTAATTTTGAAGACAATCGCCTAATGAATGGAAATTGGACGAGGGAATCAAATTCAGAAGTCATCCTATTATTTTTCAGGATTTTATCTATTTGTCATACTGCAATTCCTGAACGAAATGAAGAAACTGGTGAATTGACCTATGAAGCTGAATCTCCTGATGAAGGAGCTTTTCTTGTAGCAGCAAGGGAGTTTGGGTTTGAGTTTTGTAGAAGAACACCATCAAGCATATATGTCAGTGAAAGACATTCCTCTTATAATGAGCCAGTAGAGAGGTCAATTAAATTTTGGTTTTACTATGTGTAAATTATTCTAATGCTGTTTTCTGGTCTTTTAACCTCTTTCTGTCTTCCATATTTTCAGGGAATTCAAAATTCTGAATCTATTGGATTTCACTAGCAAGAGGAAAAGAATGTCTGTTATAGTTCGGGATGAGGATGGTGAGATCTTTCTCTTCTGCAAAGGGGCAGACAGGTATATTTCAACAAAACCCTACTACTTCTACATAAGGAATATCCAAAACCAATTTGATTGCATTGAATGGTGATGTGTGCGTTGAGAAAGTTATATGCCAGATGTAAGCTAACTAGTTGAATACTTCTCTTTTAGGAATGGATAGTCTTTGTTGACATACACTGCTAAACTACATAGCTCTAGAGAATTTATTAAAAAGGACCAAGTGGTTTATTATAAATAATGTGGAAGAGTGCATGGAAAACCTTTGGTTATTTCTTAAATTACCCCTATAAAAACTCAATGTCAATAAATAGGACAATTTTAATAAATTGAAATGAATTTTTGGAAGTATTATGGATAAAATAAATGAAATATTGACCAATCTTTTGTTGGATTTTATCATATATATATTTGGATTTGGATGGTGGTAGCATTATAGATAAATGTATGATGATTATATCTTACCAGACAACAAAATATACATTTGAGTTACAAAGTTCTTGTAACAACTTATTCTCTTCCTATGTATATGATTGTAGTAGATAGAAGTTATACATTAATGCTTATGCGAGAGAGTGATAAATAATAGGGTGCTCTATGAGAGTAAAGTATCTGATAATGAATTTAGATTTCATACTAAGAAGGCCTACCTTACATCTGATTGTATTATTAGTTCTTTTATTTAATATTGAGCTAGCAATATTATCAGTAGAGCTCCTACAAAGGACCAGATTAGGGATCCTGAAAGATTCACAATTTGATTATGCCAACCAAATAACATTCTAATATGCCTGCCTGTCACAAAGATGGAAATGACATTCCAAAAAAGAAAAAAAATTGTTTAGCTTTTCTTTGGCTAGAATTCGTACAATTATATCACTAATAATCGTCAATCCTTGATTTCAATAGTGATTCTTCCGTCAACAACAACCTGACCGGCACACTATCAACTCAGAATACATTTTTCCAAATTTTGTTTGATGAAACTGCATATCCCCATCAATATCTGGCACCACTAGAATTTCGCTCTTCAGTTTCATCATCATCTCTCTTTGTATCCATGCCAACCAATTTGATTATGCCAACCAAATAACATTCTAATAATATATGCCTGCTTGTCACAAAGATGGAAATGGCATTCCAAAAAAGAAAAAATGAATTGTTTAGGTTTTCTTTGGCTAGAATTCGTACAATTATATCACTAATAATTGTCAATCCTCGATTTCAATAGTGGTTCTTCCGTCAACAACAACCTGACCGGCACACTATCAACTCAGAATACCTTTTTTTTCCAAATTTTGTTTGATGAAACTGCATATCCATCAATATCTGGCACCACTAAAATTTCTCTCTTCAGTTTCATCATCATCTATCTTTGTATGATTGTATCCATGCGATGATCGCAGTCATGAACCTTCAAACCCAGACTTATGTCCAATAATATTTCCTCGATATCTTGCCTCTGTACTGGATCATCATCTGGATCCTGATTTTCCTCCATGCTTGCATCATTTCTGTCAGGGTTTCCAATGGAATGGAAGAAAAAGAAAGAAAAATATAAATCTTTTCACTATAGGTAAGTTAGAATATTGAAAATAAACAAAAATATAATAGTTATTGCTATTATAATAATAATATTATTTTAATATATTTTTAGATGTAAAATAATAAAAAAAATGAAAATAATAATAATAGGGTATTGGTAATAATTATAATAATACTACTACTAAAGATAGAGTTTTACTATAAATATTAACTTAATAACATAATATAGTAGTAACCTTAAGTTTATATACTTTTAATATTGGTTCAAATGTTAATTTTAGTAATTTACACTAACATTAATATTGGTACAAATGTTAATTTTACTATAAGTTGTTGCTTTGTTTGTTATTATAATGTTCTTCAAAAGGTAAACTTGTATAAATGAATGAATCACAAATGTTGCAATTTCAAGTATACAAGAGGGTTTCCAATGGAATGGAAGAAGAAAGAAAAATCCTTTCACTATAGGTAAGTTAGAATATTGAAAATATAATAGTTATTGCTATTATAATAGTAATATTAGTATTTTAATATATTATTAGTGGTAAAATAATTTTTAAAAAATGATAATAGGGTATTGATACTAATAATACTAAAGATAGAGCTTTACTATAAATATTAATTTAATAACAACAAAATATACTAGTAAACTAAAGTTTATATAATTTTAATATTGGTACAAATGTTAATTTTAATAAATACATTAACATTAATATTGGCAATTGTGACAAGATGTTTAGATTAATGGACTTACTATCACCAATTCTCAGAAAACTTTTGAAGTGTGAGATCAAGACGGTTGGTTGTTCCAAAAATAAAATAAATACATTACATTAACATTTACAACATCATGTGAAGATATAATTATCTTACTTCATTGTTATAAAACATTATGTTAATAATAATAAAAAATTAAAAAGCATAATATAAAATAAAATTATTTTTATACATTATATACAAAATCAAAGATTTCATTACATTATTATGTGGAAATACTATATACGAGGTATAGTTGTATAATAAGATACAAGTCTTGTACTTCCAATACACTCATTAGAAAAATAGAAAGAAATGAAAATTTTATGCATGGATTTGACTCATTTGGGGTCAAAATAAATTACTCCTCAAATGTATGGAAAAATTAAATTTGTAATTCACTTTGAGACAAAGTGAATATGGTTGACAAGAGTTAATAGCTTATCATTGTTTGAGACTTAAGTGCTCTAGAGAAATAGAAAGAAAATTCAATTAAGGAATCCATATTGGATGGGGTAGAGACCAGAGGTCTTCCGTTGCTTAGACTCTATGCATGTCATAAATAGAGATTTAAGCAGGATCCTTCTCTATTATGCCCTTAAATGCACACTGAATTGTCACTAACTTATTCTTTCCTTATCAGCATCATCTTTGATCGACTAGCAAAGAATGGAAGAATATTTGAGAAAGCTACCACTATGCACTTAAATGATTATGGAGAGTCTGGGTTGCGTACATTGGCACTTGCCTACAGGAAGCTCGGAGAAGAGGAATATGCTGGTTGGAACAGTGAGTTTGTTAAGGCGAAGACCACCATTGGAGGTGAAAGGGAGGCAATGCTTGAAAGATTGTCAGATATTATAGAGAAGGACTTGACGCTAGTTGGTGCAACTGCTGTAGAAGACAAACTGCAGAAAGGGGTACTTGCTTACATTTCCAGAAATCTCTTTTGTTTACTGTATTTTGAGCTTACATAATATCTCTCTCTCTTTCTTAAGGTGCCACAATGTATAGATAAACTGGCTCAAGCTGGACTCAAAATCTGGGTTTTGACTGGAGACAAGATGGAGACCGCAATCAATATTGGGTTTGTATCTCTACAATTAAATATAAAAGAGCTAACATTGTATAGAATTAACTGAAACATGTTCTTTTCTGTTCTTGATGCAGGTTTGCCTGTAGTCTGCTTCGACAGGGTATGAGACAGATTTGTATATCTGCAACAAATACAGATACACTAGCGGAAGATCCCCAAAAGGTACACGAGTAAACTATTTGAACAGTATCCTTGGCTTAATAATATCCTTTGTCCTTTCCTCACACTATCTTTAACAACAAACGAGTAGGCTGCAAGGGAAAATATTTTGCTGCAAATCACTAATGCATCTCAAATGGTCAAGCTCGAGAACGACCCTAATGCAGCATTTGCGTTGATAATTGATGGGAAAACATTAACATATGCTTTGGAGGAGGATATGAAGCATCAATTCTTAAACTTAGCTGTGGACTGTGCATCTGTAATATGTTGTCGTGTCTCACCTAAACAAAAGGCCTTGGTAATGTTCTTTTCCATGAATTGAATAGTTTTGTATATCTTCCACGACTTCGCTTTTCTAGTTTATCAAGTTTGCATATACATAGAACATTTACCTGCCCCAATTTGATAGTATGATTATATTTTTGGTGTCAGGTGACAAGATTAGTGAAAGAAGGAACTGGAAAGACCACCTTAGCAATCGGAGATGGGGCAAATGATGTTGGAATGATTCAAGAAGCAGATATTGGGGTTGGAATAAGTGGAGTGGAAGGCATGCAGGTTTGTTATGTCTGACTATTATAAATCTATATACCCATTATCGAGTGGGGGTCATGTCGGTGAGATGTTGTTCTAGTCTCCTGCAGGAAAAAATACCCCTTACCTAAAGAAAAAATTGTTATAAATATATATAATGGTTGGTGTGCACTGTAAAATACTTTTACAATATTTGGCTATGAAATTTTCTTGGTGTTTTGAATTCTTGATTTATGTACCAAGTTAGTTATATGTTGCATGATGCGACTCTTCGAGATGGCTTAGGCCAATGTCCTTCAAATATTTTCTTCAGAAAGACAGTTGTTTAAAGGAAGAAAATGGTCAAATCAAGTTGCCTGTTAAAACTTAAACATAGTAGTGCTAAAGATTTCATTTAATTCATTTTTTATGGTCTTATTTTCTTTTTCCTTTTGTTTAGTTCAGTGTTTGTTTTGTGGTCAATTTACAGGATTATTGTCTTTTTGCAGGCTGTGATGGCTAGTGATTTCTCCATTGCACAGTTTCGCTTTCTGGAAAGACTTCTAGTTGTCCATGGACACTGGTGCTACAAGAGAATTGCTCAAATGGTAAATAATTACTAAAAACTTGAGAATGTAATTTGTGGTCATAATTAATTTATGTGGCATACTCAGATGGAAGACTTGTATCCTGTTTTAATATAATAATTTATTAACATGCAGATCTGTTATTTCTTTTACAAGAACATAACTTTCGGTCTCACACTCTTCTACTTCGAAGCATTTGCCAGCTTCTCTGGGCAATCAGTTTATGATAACTGGTATATGCTGCTGTTCAATGTTGTCCTCACCTCATTGCCGGTCATTTCATTAGGGGTTTTTGAGCAGGACGTTTCTTCTGAGATTTGCTTACAGGTAATTAAACTGTTTACTGTTTTCATAGTATTTTATTTCCCTTGTATCGTCCCAATCCTCCTCCTCAAGAAGAAATGCTTTGTTATTTGCAGTTCCCAGCACTTTATCAGCAAGGACAAAGAAATTTGTTTTTTGACTGGAAGAAGATATTTGGATGGATGGGAAATGGTCTATACTCTTCTATAATTATCTTCTTCCTTAACATCTTCATTTTCTACAATCAAGCTTTCCGTGAAAATGGGCAGACAGCGGACATGTCGGCTATGGGGACATCCATGTTTACTTCCCTTGTGTGGGCGGTGAATCTCCAGATTGCCCTCTCAATGAGCCACTTCACATGGATTCAACACTTTATTGTGTGGGGGAGTGTTGCTGGATGGTACTTGTTCCTCATTCTCTATGGAATGATCTCTCCGGTTTATTCTAAAGATGGGTATAAGCTTCTCGTCGAAGCTCTTTCACCAGCTCCCATATTTTGGTCCTCAGCCCTCCTTGTAGCTGCTCTCTGCAATCTGCCTTACCTTGTTCATATATCCTACCAAAGATGCTTTCATCCCATGGATCATCATGTGATCCAAGAAATCAAATACTGTAAGACAGATGTGTCGGACCGGGTTATGTGGACTCGCGAACGAACCAAAGCAAGACAAAAGACTAAGATTGGGTTTACGGCTACAGTGGATGCCAAGATCAGACATTTGAAATCCAAATTGATGAAGAACTATCCATCCATAGACTCACATCGTTCAAATCAGTAAAGATTTTCACTTGATTCATTCTTGGGTTTTTTCAAGCTTAAAGGTTTTTAGGGGGTTTTGGTGTTTTAGCCTCTATTCTTTTCTTCACATTCATTCTCCCCTCCCTCATGTGAATATGGCCATTATAGTAGTGTGTTTGTTGAAGGTTTTGATATGAAGATTATTGAAGTTGTTTGTTGTATGTACTTGATGATAAATACAATTGTAATAGATATTTTCAAAATGGTTACTCCCCTAACAGTCCAAACTTTTCAGTTCCTGCATTGCCTGTATTCTTTATATAAATGAAAATAAAAGTTTCCATCCACCAATCCCATTGTTATTGGCCATCTTACTAGTGACAATGGGGCTGTCACTGGGACGGCAGTGCATTACTAACTCGTCTTGTTCTACATCGAAAATTATTCTATTCGGTCTAAGGAACTCTCACGGGGCACCATATTATTCTATTCGGTCTCAAGGAACTTTCACGGGGCACCATGTATTATAAAGAATAAATAAATATATTGTTGATTTATATATTTAATTATGATTTTTAATTATGTTTATAAGTGTTCGAACACACGAATACAATTACAAGTCAAATAACCAAGCATATTGACAATGGTCCTGTACCCATTTCCTCTTTCCCCTCTTTTTCTATACTATAGAACCTAAAATTGTATCAGAATACCCAGGTTTTCTTATGTAGCTTCCTCAAGCTCACTAACGTGTATTTTTTATTTTATTTTTCAAATCTTGTTATAAGAAACACCATCATAAGTTAACTATTTCTTTTGCACTAATGTTTATTTTTAGAGTAAAGCACAATAATTTAAACCTTTACAACGCTCACTTGGTTAATGTATTTCAAGTCCAAACTCTTTTTTCTATGTTGGGTGGATTATAAAATCATTTTTACAAAAATATCAGATAAATGGTTCAGCTTACATTGCTCCAATCACCATGCACTTGTCCCAATTCCAATAGTACAGGTTTTAAAGAGTTAAACGAGCCCTCATATCAAACTACTATCACCACTCATCCAAGAATCTGATATTTTAAACCAAGAACCATTACTTAACCTCACTCAATGATCCAAGTTAATAAAGAAATCCACAATGTATTCCCATTGTTATGGACCTCATGGTCAGAAAATGAGATTGTATTGAATGGTATATATCGAATTACATAGAGTATGTCTATTATATAGACATTACATTTAACTTATAAGGAAACTAATAATATAATATAAAATGATATAATATAATATATTAATGATATTATCACAACATATAATATTGTGATAATATCTTACATATATATTATCTTATATTCTAACATCCCTCCTCAAACTCAAGATGAAAAACGCTTGATCAACTTGAGGTTGAAGACGTGATGATGAAATGTTGATGTTGTATTTTTCAAACTTTAAAAACTCATGAGCTCCATCCAGTTAAAGGATGGCAGTGTGTTGACAGATAAACCAACGAATAGGTAAAATCTCATGGGAATAAAATGCTGGGGTGAAACAACAACCAAATAAACTCCAAAGTTATTCGCGAGTCTCGAAATCCATCCAACAACGGGATGGCAGTGTGTTGCATTAAAGAAAACCAGCGAAGAAGGTATGTAGAATCCCATGGGAATAGAATGTTGGAGTGAAACAACACCTGTAAAACCCATTCTAACGAGAGAATAACAGTGTGTTGACTAAATAATCAGTAAATGAGCATATATGATTGGATTAACACCAAAAAATATGGCATTAACTACTGGGATAAAGCAACAACTTAAAAAATAAAATCAGAGAATATCATTGTCGCAGAAAAATAAGAACAACAACATAATTATTTGAAAAAAAAACTATTATTAAAAAATATAATAATAATTATTAGAGATTTAGTAGAGCCCTCCATCAATGGCTAAAATATCATTGATGAAGGCAGCGAAAGACTAGATTTTGTAGTTCAAGAACAAAACTTCGGCTCTGATACCATGTTAAAATAAAGAAAATGAGATTGTATTGAATAATATATATTCTAATATCCCTCCTCAAGAACGATAATAAGGCTCTGATACCATGTTAGAATAAAGAAAAAAGATTGTATTGAATGGTATATTTCGGTTACATAGGTCAAGTCTATTATATATACATTATATTGAGCTTATAAGGAAACTAATATAATATAATATAATATAATATAATATAATATAATATAATATAATATAATATAATATAATATAATATATTAATGATATTATTATAATTTATAATATTGTGATAATATCTTACATATATATTATCTTATATTCTAATAGTCACATTACTATAAAGATTTTTTTGGTGTTTAATTATTTTATATTGTTTTTTTTTAATGAAAGAGTAAGTTACAATATAATTATCAATTCTCTTTTCTCATGTTTAAAATAAAATTATATTTTTTTTTAAATAATGTTTAAAAAGTACTTTAATTATATATTAACAAATTTAATAACATTTTTCACTTAAACTTAGTTTCGGTGTAACTCATATTAATATTTTAGAAACAGATTCTTTGAATACCTTCGCTGAAACTCATCCAATTTTTTTTTTCTTTCGCTCCTACTTGTCTCATTGTACACGATACCTACCACGGAGTAAAAATACAACATAAACCGATAGACTAAAAGACAGTCAATGAAAATATTTTGACTATCAATGTCAACTAAACCTAAACCGTCAGAATTGACAAAATGGGGTGTCATTGTCTAGTCTGGATCTTATGTTGGGGAATATAACGATATGCCTTTAATATAAGAATTAATATCAATCATTGATTGTTCGTAGTTTATATTAATTTTGTTACATCAAATTTATTCTACAGTTACGCTTAATTAAGTTAGGTGTTTACGTTTTCTTGTTTTCAGCATTTTATAGTTGTATTATTTTTTCATTTGTTATTCGCTGTAATCTTTTTTATTTTTGACAATAAGAAATCTCTTTTCATTTGTTTTTCCATACTTCATTATTCATCACTTTTGTGCATTCCTCACAATAATTGGTATCAGAGCGGGTTAGATTCAATTAGTTTATCAATATTTGTATTCTGGCGAGAAGATGTCTTCAATTAATTTGAAAACCGAAAAATTCACAGGGCAAAACAGTTTTAGTCTATGGCAGATCAAAATTCGAGTCTTGCTTAAACAACAAGGCGTCTTGACACCATTGGCGAAGGAAAAGGTGAAAGTTGTTGTAGGTCCTACAACTACAAAGGAGTCTACCTTTGGTAAAATCACTACTGAGCTTATGGTCTTGGAAGAGAAGGCACACTCAACGATTTTACTATGTTTGGCTGATGAAGTGATTACTAAGGTATCAGATGAAGATACCGCAATCGGTCTGTGGTCGAAGTTAGAGGCTTTGTACATGACAATGTCACTAACTAACAAGTTGTTATTAAAGCAACGTCTGTTCAATCTTAGTATGCTTGAAGATAAGTCTCTTCGTGAATATCTTGATAAATTAAACACTATATTATTTGAATTGAGAAATATCGATGTTTCGAAGATGTTGCATTAATTCTGTTGGTATCTTTACCCAACTCATTTAAAAATTTTGTTCAATCGTTTGTTGTGGGTAAAAACTCTGTGACTCTAGAGGAAGTTCGGTCATCACTTCATTCTAGAGAACTGCGCCATAAGGCAAGTGGTGAAATTGTAGACAATCAAGCATCTGGGTTAATTTCCAGCACAGTCAACTACAAAGGGTCTGGAAAGAAGAAGGATCAAAAGTACAAAGCTAAATGCCCTAGTGCTAAAGACATATGAAATTACTGTAAAGAACCAGGTCATTGGAAGAACAATTGTCCTAAGAAAAGGGGCAAATATTCCACAGCGGCTATAGCACATAAAGATAGAGACACCGACTATAAGGAGGACATTGCCCTTGTAGCTAACACTTCTCTACATCTTATTGATATGTGGGTGTTGGATTCTAGTTGTTCATATCATATGACTCCGAACAAAGAATGATTCGATACCTATGAAGATTATGATGGTGGAAACGTTGTCATGGGAAACAATGCCATATGTAGAACTATGGGTATTGGGACTATCAAGATTCTAACTGATGATTGAAAAATACGGACCTTAATTAGCGTTCGAAATTTTCCTCAACTAAAGAAGAACTTAATATCCTTAGGCATTTTAGATGCTAAAGGTTTCAAGTTTAGCGGTGAAGAAGTAACATTGTGCACCAGTAAAAGTAATACTGAAAGATATTAAACAGAATACCTTGTATATATACTACAAGGTTAGACGCTGACAGGTTTCGCTGCGGTCGTATCTAAATCTGTGAATCAGCACCCTGATGTAACCAAGTTGTGGCATATGCGACTGGACATATGGGGAAAAGGGGGATGCAAATTCCGTCCAAACGGGATCTTCTATATGGCCATAAGGTTACCAACCTTGAGTTGTGTGAACATTGCATTTTCGGGAAAAAGCATCGCAATAAGTTTAGTAAGGGAGTTCACAAAACTAAGGGCACACTAGATTATATCCACTCTGACTGTTGGGGTCCTACTCAAGTTGAAGGTGTAGGAGGTTATAGCTATTTTATAACATTCATAGATGATTACTCAAGGATGACCTGGTTGTACCTTCTAAGACATAAGAGAGAGGTATTTAAAACCTTCAAACACTGGAAGGCACTAGTGGAGAATCAAACTAGAAAGAAGGTTAAGAGTCTGCGAACAAATAATAGACTTGAATTCTGTTCATCTGAGCTTAATGAGTTCTGCAGGGATATGGGGATTGCAAGACATCACATTGTCCGAGATACACCACGGAAGAATGGTGTAGCAGAAATGGTGAATAAAACACTACTATAGAGTGTTAGAAGCATTCTCTCTAATGTTGGATTGACTAGAAAGTACTAGAGCGAGGCTGTCTTAACAGCTTGCTATCTGATAAATCGTGCACCACATACTAGGATTGATTGCAAAATCCCTTATGAGGTATGGTCTAGTAACGTAGTTGATTATTCTCACTTGAAGGTTTTTGGGTGCACATCTCACTATCATGTTAATGAAGGGAAGTTGGAACCAAGGGCAAAACAAGGTATTTTCATGGGCTATGGAGATGGAGTCAAGGGATATAGAATATGGTCGTCTTCTAAAGGTAGAGGAATCCTCAGTAGGGATGTCACATTTAATGAGATTTTTATACTTAACTCCTCTATCAAGCCATCACTTTCTAGAGAAAATGATAGTACCGAGAAATTGGTGGAACTTGAGGTGACTCCAATTTAAGGGAGAACTGACATGACACACGATACTGATAAACCATCTGAGGAAGTTTATCAATTTGGAGTACCTGAAAGTCAATCTAACATTGCAACACGACCTAGAAGGCAAATTAAAGCTCCTGACACGTTAATTCATTCAATCGAGGGAAGAAAAATCTCATCTGGTCCTAGAAGTAGGACAATCAGTCCCTCTATGAATGATACTGAAGAAATGATAAGTTATGCACTTCAGGTAGCTAAAGATGTCATACATAATGAACTATCTTCTTACAGTGAAGCTGTTAACGGTGGTGATTCTACGCAATGGATTGCTGCCATGTGTGAGGAAATGAAATCACTTCACAAGAATAATACATGGGAGCTGATTACTTTACCTAAAGGGAGAAGAGTCATTGGGTGCAAATGGATTTTCAAAAATAAAGATGGAACCTCTATTACTAAAGGGACCAAATATAAAGCACGATTAGTTATAAAGGGATTCAGTCAAAAGGAAGGCGTAGACTACAACGATATTTTCTCACCTATAGTCCGACACACGTCTATCAGGGTACTACTAGCTATAGTAGCACATCAAAATCTGAAACTCAAGCAATTAGACATGAAGACAACTTTCTTACATGGTGAGATTGAGAAAGATATATTATTGAGTCATATTGAAGGGTTTCTTGTTCTTGTAAGGAAACATATGTTTGTAGTTTGAAGAAGTCTTTGTATGGACTTAAACAGTCTCCTCGACAATGGTATAAGCGGTTTGACAATTTCATGATTGAACATGGTTATAATAGGAGTGCATATGATTGTGGTGTTATCACAACAAAATCGGTGATGGTTCTTTGATTTATTTACTCCTGTATGTAGACGACATGTTAATCGCAGCCAAAAAAATGTCGGAGATTCAAAAGTTGTAAGACCTTCTCAGTTTCGAGTTTGATATGTAAGATCTAGGTGGAGCACAAAAAATTCCGGCATGGAAATAGTAAGAGATCGAGTTCAAAAGTAGTTATATTTTTCACAGAAGAGTTATATTTTGAAAATGTTGTCTCGTTTTGGGATGAGTACATCAAAGACTCTAAATACTCCTGCAACTATTACTGATCATTTGTCTGCATTCACACCCCAGTCTGAAGCTGAGAAGTTATACATGTCTCATCTATCGTATGCTAGTGTGGTGGGTAGTTTAATGTATGTCATGGTATGCACTAGATCTGATATTGCGTATTCATTTAGTATTGTTAGCAGGTTTATGTCTCGACCTGGTAAGGAACACTAACAAGCGATAAAACAAATATTTCACTATTTGATAGGCACATCAGATGTTGGTCTCATTTATGGGAGTAATAACCAGTGTCTCATAACTGGTTATTCAGACTCAGATTATGCTGCAGATATCGATAGTAGAAGATAAATGACTAGTTATGTTTACACCCTTGGTGACTCTGTGACTAGTTGGAAGACAACATTACAGTCGACTATGACATTGTCCACTACCGAGACTGAGTATATGGCGCTAACTGAATCAACTAAGTGGGTATATGGTTGAAAGGATTAATCAGTGACCTTGGTATCCATCATGATTAGGAAATTATTTTTTGTGATAGCTTAAGTGTTATATGTTTGGCCAAAGATCAAGTGCATCATGATAGAACCAAACATATTGATGTTCATTATCATTTTCTTCGTACTGAGAGGAGAATCATGTTAAAGAAGATCAACACGCATCATAATTTTGCTGACATGTTCATGAAGTCAGTCCCACTCAACAGACTTGCTAAATATTGACAGTTGGAAGTAGTTTGATCAAGCTCTTCTTGTTAGGTGATACTAAGGAAAGATGAAGATTTGTAACGATCTGACTTTAGTATAGGAATTAATATCAACCATTGATTGTCCGTGGTTAATATTAATTCTGTTACATCACATTTATTCTACAGTTACGCTTAATTAAGTTAGGTGTTTACGTTTTCTTGTTTTCAACATTTTTATAGTTGTATTCTTTTTTTTTTATCTTTGACAATAAGAAAATTTTCTTCATCTTTTTTATTATACTTCATTATTCATCACTTTCTTGCATTCCGCACAACACGGAAGATCCATGTTCCTCTGTTTCCATCCAATCAAAATGTTTTCATTTTTTTTATTATTTAAATTGAGTTGGGTTAAAAAAATTGAAATAAAACCTGACCCGTTTCGTTTGTAATCCAAATGTTTTTCTACTATGTCATTTCATCTTCCATAATCATTTCACATTAGTCTCAATCTCTTCTAATTACACTATTTATTAAGTTTATAATATCTCTCTCTAGACGATTCACGATATTTTTCCATAAACCTATTTCATGAATCTTTATTCCAAACCTATTTCATAAATTTATGTCAAAAACAAGCTCTATAACTCGCAAAATTTCACGAATCTTTGTCAGAAAAAAGCTCTGTAGCTCGCAAAAATCTTTACTTAATGGGAGGTAATATTTAGGAAACAAACAACAACAAATACAATAATATCACCCCCTTCTAGCCTAACGACAAAAGGAGGTGGATACCCTAGGTCCCCAGTCTCTTTGAGGTACTCGGTTCGAGCCTGTCAGACGATAAGTAGTGCTCGTCTAGTTAAATTGGTCACATCATTTCTGTACAAACACTCTCATTTGAAGTAGCGGCATTGAATTTTCTTGTTATATATATATATTTGTAAAGTTTAAAGAATCAATATCAAAGAAAGTGGAAGATAAAGTATACTCCTTTAAATACTGAATCATCGACAAATGTTGAAGCCTTATCTTTTATCGCTTCTGTAGTTGCCGATTCTGAAAACTCAAATATCCCCCCAAAAAGAAAGATCAGCGAGCGATTCAAACAATATAAAAATAATAATCTGCGACAACGAAGAAGATCAGTGATGATTCGAAAAGATAGGCGACGTTGAAGAAGATCCACAAAGAAGATCAGCGAGATTTTTTTCCAGAAATTAGAACATACTTTTACTCTAACAAATTACCCTAAAAAAATACAATGTTTTAAATGTCGGTAGAGGGTGGCGAGGCAGTAAGTGTCTGCCTACTACCTCGGGTGCCTAGGCGGTTGAAATATTTTCACTATATAAGTATAAATAAATTTAAATAACATAATATAAATAATCAAAAGCTGAAAAAGCAAGTATATAAAAAAATATTTATAAAATATTAATGTTATTAGATTGATGACCTGAAGAAGAGATAGATGACCTGAAAAAAGATGTAGATGACTTGAAGAAAGAGGTAGATGACCAAACCAGGTGAATGAGAAACAACTAGAAGGAGAAAAACTAGATAAGAAATGAAGAAGACAAGTGAATAAGAGAAATGTAGTGAAAGGTAAATAGTCTTTTTATTATATATATATATATATATATATTAATATTACAAATAAATAATTAATAATTTAATAATTAACTGACCGCCTCATGTATAGATAAGGCGGTATAGGATCGTCTACCGCCTAGGCGGCTGCCTCGACCGTCATTTAGAACACTGAAAAAATAATTGACACGTGTCAAATGATGAAAAAGTTAATGCAATGCCTTTAAAGGTAAGGTCTAAGTAAGAATGGGCTTATTATCATTGACTTCTATTAAAAAAGAAGATGAATCAATATCTCATATTAATCTTGATCTCTTTCTAGTCTGCTCCCAAATGGGTTGGTGATCATGAATAATCTGTTTGTCTTTTGTTATTCAGGTTTTTCCTCAATTTAAATCATGAAGTTTTTGTAAATATAATATTTATTTGGTTGGACCTTCATGATTTATATTGGTTTGTTTTTTAGTTGTTATTGGCCTCTTATTCATTTAAAATTTCTCATATATTGACTGCAAATAAAACTAACTTCATAATATAGCATGAATAATTTTTATAAGTATGATTATGCACATTTTGTTTCAAATATTTTGGAAAACTTACTCATGGAGATTATCCATATTAAGAAAAATGAAAAAAAATTCAAGTGAAAGTTCTAAAGGCCGTCATTCTAAGAATACAATCTTACTCTAAAGAAACTCTCTCAAATTCTAGATCGATAATATATTCTTAAAATTCATTTGCATTAAAAGTTGTAAATTTTTTTAGCTTAATATTACATTTTTATTAATGTTTTGCCGATTTTTTCGAGTTTTGCACTATGGTAAATAACATCTCACGCCAATTAAAAATGTTGATCGATTTTCTTGTGATTTAATAGACTTTACAGTTCCTCTCTAATATAGGAATAAAGAAAAAATGGAGTTTTGGTATCTTCCACCAAATAAACAATTAATGGCTTTTAACAATGATCAACATTTGCTAAATATATTAAAGTTCTTTTTGAGACGTGCCTTGAGGTTGATATTTTTTTTTTTTTTTTTTTGAGAACGCTGAGTTCCGCTGCTCCTATGGAGTGCGACTAATCCCCGCTGGTTAAGTACATAGCCCGCAAACATACTTAACCAATTAACTAGGCGCAGAACTTGCCGCCTGACGGGCTCGAACCCAGGACCTCATGGAGGCCTGGGGAATATCCACCTCTTGTTGCCACTAGGCTAGAAGAGGGGATGAAATATGATTCTATGCTCCAAGATTATGAAATTCAATCAAATTGTTCTCCTATACCTCTACAAGTTATAGAGATGGATGTTGAAAATGTCGATATTGAAGATGTGGAGAATGAATATGTAGATGATGAAGAAAAATATTTTGAAGAAGATATTAAAATTGAGATAAGTATAGAAGATGTCCCAATTCAATACAGTGTTGAGGATAAATGTGAGGTTGAAAGTGAGTTTGAAGGTGAAGATGAGGGTGAAGAAGATTACCCTACTTATGAAGAGGAAGTTCAAGTTGAGTGAGATTATACTACTAATATATATGAAGAAAATGATATAGATGATGAAAAATATGAAGATGAAGTTTTTTTGAACATTTTGATGAAAGTGAACCAGGGACATATTTATAGAGTGGTAGTGAAGAAAGTGAGTATGAGGGTGTAAACACCCCACTTTATACACAAATAATTAAAATAAATATACTCGGTCTAACATGATGATCATACTTGATTGATAAACCATAATATTTAAAATACATAATTAATTCGCAAATCGACCATTTTTGGTCTATTCCGGGTTGATTCAAACGTCACTATTCAAAACTAATAAAAAATTTAGCATTTTGACGCTTCTACAACGACCGCTCGAAAAATGTAGAATTTTGAGTATAATATTATTATTAGACATTTTCAACGAAAAGGCCTCCCCGATGGTCATTCTTTGAAATTTAACCTAAACGCAACATTTTTCGTAAAACGCGAAATCCGCAAAAATTAATGTGTATGATGTTCGGAATGTCGAAGAAACAAAAAATTGACTATAATATCATTTTTTTAATTTTTTTAAAAAATTTGAAATTTCAAGTTTTGGCGCCAATGTGGATTTCCCACCACAGGCCACGTCGTCGTCGGTCATCGGAGTCT
This sequence comes from Impatiens glandulifera, assembly GCF_907164915.1. Lineage (NCBI taxonomy): Eukaryota > Viridiplantae > Streptophyta > Magnoliopsida > Ericales > Balsaminaceae > Impatiens > Impatiens glandulifera. Next base: position 20,076,717 of record NC_061863.1, on the reverse strand, counting down.
CCGCGCTCAGCCACTAGAATCTGGTTTGTTTGAAGATGGGAAGAGCATGTTCTTCATTTGGGTTATTTGAAAACGTTCAAACGTTTATAAAATGGAAAAATGTTAGCCTTTATTAAAAATTCTCCCTAGGGCTCAATTCCTAACATTTTTGAGTGATTCCAGTTGGGTTGGAAAGATATGAGAGTCCTCTATCTCCATGTGAAAATGGATCATAAATTCGAGTTTTAGAACTGAACAAAATTTAAAAACAATGAAGGCTTCCCAACTGAGATCCAAACTGACTAGGCTTCACTAATAAACTTATTTTCCGAGGTTGTGATTGATAAAAGTAGGTGATTCCAGTTTGTGGTGCAAGCGAACACCCATACTCTTCTAATTCTAATGGCCCCAGTGAAAATCTCCCAGACTTATGTTAAGAATTTACACCATACAAAACAAAGTGATGCGTGTTCAGGTTGCCAACCTAGGAGTTACGTGTACCGATTTTGTTAGATGCTTCTGTGCAGGTTGAGGTATTGAAATCATTGGGAAATCTCTCTAGGTGTACCGATTCTTCTACATACACCCCGGTAGTCATAAATACTTCTCAAGGTTGAGATATTGAAATCACCCTTTGTCTTTTACATAGACATTGTCTCTATAGCGCAAAGATATCAATTCTATTAGATATACCCTAAGTATAAACTCACTCAAACCTAGAGTTTTCAAAAATTTCTTTCTAAAAAACAACATGTCGGAAGTAGATGAATCTCTGAAACATTTGGCTTAAGGTGGTTCCCCCCCCCCCCACCAAAATAGAACTAGTCATAATCCTAAAACTCGGTCATCCAATGACCAATTCACAATGATCATCCAAAACTTTTCACGAGTCTTAAATGTTGAAGACGTTTCGATTTCTAGTTACGTGATGACGATATCAAGATCTTATTGCATCTTTGCATCATGCAAAATCGAAACACCTTCGTCTTTACTTGTGGCATTTTATGAAAATGCATTCAATCATTTTAGCCTAGAGCTAACAACCCACTCTTGTACTTATGCATCATACAAAATTAAAATACCCTAGTCTTTACTAGGGGCATTTTCGAGCAATGCATTTAATTATTTTAGCCCAAAGCTAGTAACTCACTCTTGTATCCTTGCATCATGCAAAATCGAAATATCTTAGTCTTTATTAGGGGGATTTTCTGAAAATGCATTCCATCATGATTAACCTTGAACTAACAATTCACACATTAATTGCATCTAGAAATCAAACGCCCTAGTCTATACTAAGGGCATTTTTCGAGCATGCATTCATCCTCTTTTAGCCATAAACTAACGATACGTCCATGCATTATGGAATTTAAATACCTTAATTATATTAGGGGGCATTTTTAAGATATGTTCAGTCATTCAAGGCTTACAAAACCATTTTCCTAGTTCAAGGTAGAGTACATCATAATTTATCGCGATATCTCTAGGCATTAAGAGATCATCCTAGAGCTTTGTGAATGGCAATGCCCTAGTTCATACTAGGGGCATTTATCAGAATTTCATGACAGCTCTTTAAACCCATCGTTTAAGACTTAATTCTCAAGAATTAGGCTACAACCTTGCCATTTCAAGGAGCATAAACTTAGCCTTTTGATACTAGGGCACTCGTGATATAAAATATTTACTTCCTTTTTAGTGCCATACGTTAATGTGTGTTTCTTGGACCTCATTGATTTTTTATAAGATATACGAGGTATTGTTTGTTCTGTTTCATCATTAATATCATTCGGAGGATGTTCATGTAATCACTCTTTAGGAAATTATCATGCTCTAAATTCTCGTTGGATTATAAATTCACAACTTAAATCCTAGGCTCTACGATTAGATGATCATTTTTCATCACGAACTCTTATATAATCACTCGCTTGATCGATAAACAATTGTTCTATTTAACCACAAGACATGGGAAATACTTGATCTTGTACCACTAGTACACAGAACACCAATCCAATCTCCCCTATGTGATCACTCGCTTGATCGATAAGCAACTATTCAAGTTTCCACGGTTCTCTATATGATTGCTCGCTTGATTGATATGTAGTTGTTCTAGTTTATCCATGATTCCCTATCTGATCACTCACTCGATCAATAAACAAAATTTCTAGTTTCCACAATCCTCTATCTAATCACTCGTTTGATCAATTGAAAATTGTTCTAGTTAACCACAATCCCATATGAGATCACTCGCTTGATTGATAAGAAACTGTTGTAGTTTCCACAATTTACTATATGATCGCTCGCTTGATCGATGGGTAGTTGTTCTAGTTTATCCATGATTCCCTATCTGATTGATTGATTGATAGATAGTTGTTCAATTTTTCCATGATTCCCTAACTGGTCACTCACTTGATCGATTACCAACTGTTCTAGTTAACCACAATCCCCTATATGATCACTCTCTTGATTGATAAACAAATTTTCTGATTAATCAAGATTCTCTATCCGATCATTCACTTGATTGATATGCCCGTAATTCTACACATTAAAGATGTAACTCTCTACTCAGGATCCCCAATAGGATCGTAGTGAAGTTCATTTATCTTATCATCTAGATATAACCTTTAACTCTAGAAGTCGCATATGATCGTAGTTGATTTGTATTTCTTCACAACTATCTACTTTGAGTCCCCCACAAAATCGTAGTTAGTTCATTTCTGTAATCACAACCTTCTACTCTAGATCCCTATAGGATCATAGTTGGTTTGTATTTCTCCACAACTATCTAGTTTGGATCATCCATAGGATCGTAGTTAGTTCATTTCTTGAATCACAATCTTTAACTCTAAATCTCCCATAGGGTCGTAGTCTGTTGGTAAACTTCAATCATTTGTTTGATTGACAAAACCTAATCACTCATTTGATTGGATAAACTTGATCACTCGCTTGATTGATAATAATTCAATCGATCATTCGATTGGCTAACACCCGATCACTCACTTGATCAATCCAATCACTCATTTAATTGGCTAAACCCAATCACTCACTTGATCAATCCAATCACTCATTTGATTGACAAATTTTCGATCACTCAATTGGTTGTTAAAAATCCAATCACTCATTTGATTGTTAAAAATCCAATCACTCATTTGATTGGACAAACTCGATCACTCGCTTGATCAATAAAAATTCAATCGCTCATCCGATTGGCTAAAACCCAATCACTCATTTGATTGCCTAAACTCAATTATTCACTTGATAAATTCAATCACTCATTTGATTGGAAAAACCTCAGTCACTCATTTGATTGATAAATCTTCGATCATTCACTTGGTTGATAAAATTCAATCACTCATTTGATTGGCAAGAACCCAAATCACTCATTTGATTGGCGAAACTTGATCACTCACTTGATCACTCCAATCACTCATTTGATTGGCTAAATTCGATCATTCACTTGATCAATAAGCCTTTGGTTTATCATTTCTATCAACATGGATGCACCTTGGTGGTCGTCCTCACAAAAACTCGATCACTCGTTTAATCGTAAAATTTGACTTGATATTTATCCAATCACTCATTTGATCGATAAGTTTATTTGTCTAAAAATGTGATCACTTATCTAATCGCTCATTCGATTGATAAGTTTACGCAAAAAAAATTCTTTGTCAAGAGTCCTTCAAATGGGAGTTGACAAGAAAGATAATTCACATGAATCACTAGGTGTTCCTAAGTATTTATTTACTCTCACATATATATATCCAAATTAACCACAACTTTCGATCCGGCAATCCGAACACTTTAAAAATTAAGCATAATTATATATATATATAGATTAGTTAGTTAAAAAGTTGAACTTGTATTGTTAAAATGTCTTGTGTTTATCTAATTTGGTGTTGAATTTAAAATATAAAGTGTTATTAGTCTAGTTGGTTAAATTGTTGTACTTATTTTATTAGGTTGCAAGTTCAAAATATACCTATAACATTTTTTTATTTTATTTTTAACCGTTTTAAGTTTATAGACGGGTCAACCTACAATCCGACCCAAGTATCCATTACTTTCACATATATATCCAAATTATCCACAGCTCTCGACCCGGTAATCCGGACACTTTAAAAATTAAGTATCATTATATATATAGATACCATTTAATTTATAAATAAAATATATAAAAATATTTTTATTTATAATATTAATATTTTTAAGTCTATTTATTTGTAACAATCTTATCTGAATAATCTTTTGAATTATTCAAATATCTCAAATCTTAACTTGTGCAGGTCTCATTCTAGAATTAATATTTCAACTATATAATTTGATTTACACTTAACTTTCAATTTTATTAAATACATAATAACACTTTCCTAACTTATTTAGTAGTTCAAACTTTCAATTAACGCACATTTAAAACATACTTTTTTAATTTCTAATCAATCATTTTCTTTAGCAGATATTTTAGCTTTATTGACTTAGTCAAGTTTAGGTTTACGCAAATCTGAAATTAAAGAGTCATGGACCATTATGTCCTATAAAATATGAGGTTGGATACCTCACTCATATAGAATCAAATTTTTAAATAAAAAATTAAGACATCAAATTATACACAATTTTTTGAAAACTAATTCATTTCAACTAGAGACTTAATTATTTATTTGAACTTCGAACTTTAGTAATTTTATTAGACGAAATTCGAATTTTGAATTGATATGATTCAAACTATTAATCATTTCATGTTTTTATTAAATGTATAAATGTCATTCTTTTAATTCTAATATATCATTTTTTAAATTAATTTGACATGTTTATAAATGATATCTACAAACATTTAGGATGTATTCTAATTTTTTAAAATAAAGTGTTTTTTTTTTAATTTATACATTTAAAATTGTTCATAAATATTTAGATGACTAAAAAAATGTGTATCTGGCCAATTTAAAAATATATCGATTTTATTTTATCCTTTACATTAATTTATAACAATATAACTTAATGTTTACTAATTTGGTTGTATTATGTTATAAATTTAGTGCTTTTTTGAAATATATGTGTTTCAACTTTCAAATGAAATTTAAATGGCTTAGAGATGGTTTGTTAATGGAGAATAGTTAGAAAAAAATGAACTAACTCTTTTACAAATGTAAAAAATAATAATATAGAAGACAAAATCTTAAATTGAATTAAAATGATAATGGTTGGTAGTTGGAGTTCGGTATACACAATTCAAATTTTCAACCACTATTTTTTTATAAAAGAATTACAAAAATAAAAATAAAAATAATGTGATTGGTCTTCTTTCTAGAACTTACATGCCTTTTCATCCTCCTATTATTAGCCACATCCATCTCAGCTCCTCTCTCTTACTTGACTGATTCTACTATTGTAAACATACATCTAGTGAAGGAAGAAAAGAAATGGCAGAAAGAACAACAACTGGATGGGCTGTAAGAGATTCATCTGGAGTTCTAGCACCATATAGTTACACTCTCAGGAAGACTGGAGTTGAAGATGTATACATCAAAGTACTCTATTGTGGAATCTGCCACACTGATCTTCACCAGGCCAAAAATGATTTCGGCATGACCAATTACCCCATGGTCCCTGGGTATGAAATCTTATGTATTTCTATGTTCATATAATTTAGTTTCTGATCATGATTTGAATTGTTCTGATCTCTCAAAGCCATGAAGTTGTCGGTCAAGTCTTGGAGGTTGGATCCAATGTCACCAAATACCATACAGGTCAGATAATCGGAGTTGGTTACATCATCGACTGTTGCCGACAGTGTAAACCCTGCATAACTGAAGAAGAACAATACTGCAAGAAGAAGATCTTAACCTTCAATGATTTCCACCCTGATGGAACACCAACCCGAGGTGGATTTTCCCACCACATGGTTGTTGATCAAAAGTAAATTTATTACCTTTCACTAGATTCCAATAGATTGATCTCTTACTTGATCAACATATAAATGAAGTTAACTGTTGATTACTTGTTCAGGTTCGTGGTAAAGATACCGGATGGGATGGAGGGTTACCAGGTAGCCCCTCTACTATGTGCCGGAGTGACAGTGTACAGTCCACTGAGTCACTTCGGTCTGAAAAAAAGTGGGTTGAGAGGGGGGATAGCGGGACTTGGAGGATTGGGTCATATGGGTGTGAAGATTGCTAAGGCTTTAGGTCATCATGTGACAGTGATAAGTTCATCAGAGAAGAAGAGGCAGGAAGCGATTGAACATCTTGGTGCAGATGATTACCTGGTTAGCTCAGACACAACTCGGTTGAAAGAGGCTGCCGAGTCATTGGATTACATTATTGATACGGTCCCTGCCTTTCATCAGATACATCCTTATCTTTCTCTCTTGGCCCATGATGGAAAGTTGATATTGATTGGTGTAGTTGGAAAACCACTTGAGTTTTACTCTCCCCATCTCATTTCTGGTACCACCATATCCATACCCATATCCTATTTTAAATCTTAAAAATTTATGACATTTTAGTAATGACCGATGACTAATTAACAGAGAGGAAAAGCATAGTGGGAACATTGGTGGGGAGCATGAAGGAGGCTGAGGAGATGTTGGAACTATGTAAAGAGAAAGATGTGACATCAATGGTTGAAGTTGTTAAATTGGACTATGTCAATACAGCTCTTGAGAGGTTAGAGAAGAACGATGTCCGTTATCGATTTGTCATTGATGTTGCAGGCAGTGTGGACCAACCATAAGACTTGGATGTCACTTATTTGTTGGGTATGGGCTGTGGACCAATCCACCTTTAATAATTTGGCTCATGTAACCTAATTTAAATGAGAATAAATGGTTTGATGTATCTATCAACAAGGACTTATGATGATATTATTTGGAAACTTGTCCTTAATTTATCATTTGGGTCATTAATCTATGTTTACTTTTTTGTTTCTACATTTATCTTTGTTTTATTATGTAAGAGTTTGGCATGACTGTTTCATTTCCTTTGGATTACTTGTACAATATGACTGTATAATGGGATTTGAAGAGTTGTACCATTGATGTATTTTTATTCATAAGATTTATCTTCTCTCATTCTATTTTTTCGACATTCTATTTTTTCAATGAATTTAGAAAAAGAATGTTTATGATAATAAATTATTCAAAATATTTTACATTCAAATTCAAGTCAAAGTGAGGTTTTAAAAGAAACTAACATGAATCTCATATTCTCTTTTTATGTAGAGATGGTTGCATTTGCACGGGTAAAAATATAAATAAAATATTATTTATTTATAAATATTTTAGATAAATTAATTTAAAATTATTTTTAATTTATAAAAATTAAGTTAATTTAAAATTTAATATTAACCTACATTTTAAATATTTAAAATATCTAAAATAAAAAAAATAAAAAAATTTACGAGTTTGAAAACACTTAATTTTTTTTTTGATTTATTCTTAATAAGATCCGGTCAATTACACCATTTATCTTTTTAGTTATTATATAGATCGATTCAGATATTTTACTTAAAGTTTGTCATATATTTTGGTCTTATCTATAGTAATTTTAGACGTGTTTTACACTATTACCGACCTCTTATCTATTATCGCGACCTTTTTTTACCACCACTTCGACAAACCAATCACACAACCCACATCTCATGTCATGACTTTACACACTTTCATACACCTATTATCTCTCGTCAAATCAACCACCAATCTCAATCGACCTCTCATATCATGACCTCACATTTTTCACATGTCTCTTATCACACTCGGAAAACCAACTACTAATCTCTATCGATATCTAGTATAATGAGTTCACACATTTTCACATTTTGATTAATTAAAATTTCATTCATACTTTTTTAACCACAAATATCTCATTTATCACGATCTCACACCTCACATCTATGATTACATTTTTGTTTCTTCATTTATCTTTTGTTTATGTAAAAGTTTGGCATGACTAGTTCATTTCCTTTGGATTACTTGTACAATAAGACTATATAATGGGATTTGAAGAGTTGTACCATTGATATTTTTATTCAAAGATTTATCTCTCTCTTTCTATTTTTTCAATGAATAAAAAAAAAGTACATTTATGATAATAAATTATTTAAATCAATTAAGACTTGGTTCAAATTCAGGTTATATAAATAATTTGGTTCAAATTTCAGGTTATTTAAATAATTTGGTTATTAAAATGGTTGAAGTTTATTTTGAGGTGGTATAATTTTAGTAAAAAGATTTATATTAATATATAATAATAAAATAAAAATAAAAACTTAAAATATAAGATATTTTAGTATTTTGGATAATAAATTGAATTAAATAATACGACGAAGAAGAGAAAGAATGATATGATATTTTTGGAATATAATTTATTTAACACAGTCTTAGTAAAATTGTAAAATAATAATGACCATGATGTCATGTATTTATAAAACAATATGAATCAATGAATTAATGAATAAAGAGTGTTTTACTAATCAATAATATGAATTAATGAATAAAAAGTGGTGTACTAATTAGAATTATATTGTTAGACATTAATATTGTTATTAATAGATTTTTCATCTTATATATGTGTTGAAAAAAATATTATATTAACTTTTTTTAATTCTTTAGTCTAATTAATGATATAAGAATTGATTATAAAAAAAAATAAAATAAAAAATAATTTTATTCCAAACTTCTTTTAACAAAATGATTTTCAAAATTAAAAGACTTCCAAATAAAGTATAGATAAAAAATTTAAATAAGAATATCAAGAGAACCAAATACCAAATGAACAGTTTATTTGTGACAATCAAACTTGGAGACTCATTAGCCTCCACAAAAGGGAAATGCGGAAAGTGTGAGGGCATAAATTAAATTGCGTTGGTGACCCTCTTTTTTTCTGACGAAAATGCTCCTATTGCGTCACGCATCCTCCAGTTGCGTGACGCACCCGAGTGCATTGTGAAAAGTCCACAATGCCCTTACTATATAATTAGAAAATTTTCAGTTCTTCCCATTTCTTTTCTTTTCATTTCTTTCTTCCTTGTTCTCTCTCTTCACTTCCCCTTCTCCCCTTCTTCTCATTTTCTCTAAAAAGACGACGACCCTCGACGAAGACGTCGGAATCCCAACGAAGGAAGGATGTTCGCTGCTACAGGTATGCTTCCTCATTCCTCTATTTTTTTCTTTGAACGCATTGTTTGTTAGGTTTTAGAGATTAGGGATTGATTAGGTAAATGCTACCGTTGCGACGGAATCCGGGTGCGTCACACGACCAGACCATTTATAGTTAGTACTTGCATTTCATTGTTATGGTTGTGTCTCTCGATTGATAGTATCATTTTTTTCAATTGCAGCTGAAATATTTGCTGACGTATTTGTTGTGTACAATGGAGAGTGAAAAATTGTAGCTAATGGTACTAGATCTTTCTGTGCAAAATTCCAAGGTAAAGATTAGAAATGGGGTTTTAACTGGTTTCTCCCCACTTTAAGAGAAAAATTCTTAAAAAATTTGATCTTTATGGGTTAATTTGAGTTGAATGATTGGATTTAAATGACCAGTTAAGATTTTGTTTTTTAAAAATTGGTTGGTTGGGTTTGGTTGGGTTTGGTTTGGTTTGGTTTCGTTAGGTAGTAGGCAGAACATGGAAATAGTTAAGAAGGTAGATGAAGAAAAGAAAGAAGAAGATTCAACAATGGCGGTGGAACTTTCTAAGAAGAGGAAAGCTCTGTTTCAACCGTTAGAACACAGCATCAACGGTAAACGATCATTATCATCTAATAATAATTATGAAAGTCTGCTAATTCCTCCACCGGATATCGAGACCACATCGTATCCACGTGGGTGGTTGATAGGTAAAAAACGCAAGCTTGTGAATGTTGATGTTGTAGAAAGCATGAGGAGAATAGTTGTTCAAGAAATGAACAGAAAGGTGTAAAACAGTTAATTCTTTGTAGTATCATACATAGGAATCTCTGAAAACTCTGATAATTGTATTCTCCATTGTCTGTTGAAAACTCAGGATAGAGAGATTGATGGGTTAAATGAGCAATTAGAAGAGGATGCAAAATGTGTTAAACACCCGCAAGTTCAGCTGTTGGAGGAGAGAAATAAAAGGTCTCATGTAGAATGAGAGAACATGAGATTGCAGAGCCAAATCAACATGTTAATCAGCTTGGTGCAGGAAAATGACGACGAAGAACCCTAGTTTCTGGATCTGATCGATCTCTTTTATGATCAACAAAGATCAGATGATATGTGTCTTTATACTGTCTTTTATAAATTGTTTCTTTCTTTGTAGAGAATTCATGATATTATCACATAGATGAGTAAGTAAATATGTAATTACATTGGTTTGTAAATCAAGCATTACTCAATAATGGTCACCCTATGTTGGGAACTTTATAAATATTTGAAATTTGATTTATACTGAATTTTCGAAGTTTTTGCGGACTGAACCATGAAAAAATCAAGTCGAGTTTGGTTCGAAATAGGTAAAATCGAGTCAGGTTAGAATCGTTAACCCTGCCAACTTAAATTGCCACCCTTAATATTTTTACAATTGAAACTATACATATTCCTTGTACATTTAAAGGAAAGACTAAAACAGAAACAGTAGACCTATTATCTATACACAACTTATTAACGTCGATTTCATAATCCTCTTAACAACCATTCATTTACTAGAACAAGTTTTCCCAATAACAAATTTAAGGTTATTTAGTTTGGTTCATCTTGGAATCCTCTGGAATGTTGAACAAGAACTGTGGGAGAGAATCAATTTTTGGGAGATTAGTCAGCAGCTCACCAAGTGAAACTATTCTCGACATCTTTTGAGCAGGTTTGGTCATATTCTTCTATTGCATGGCTGTCCATTTCTGCATTATGATCAGAATTTGTCAATTGATGAAATGAAAGGACAACAAAATAATTACTAAAGAAGTTGAATATTTAAGAAGATCATCAACATACATTACTAGTTTATACTTATGCATAGTTGTTTGCCCATCCGTAAAATCTGTAGTTGCCTGCCACAAAGTATGTTTCCTAGGCTGTGGATTGGTCTCTCTAAAGAAAAGTGGTTGCCTAGCCAGCTGCATGAACAAATGTACATACCGTTGTCATACAAATCAAAAGTTCACCAACAGTAGTTCAAGAGCCATTCAAACACAAAACTGAACCAACAACAACAATCAAAAGAAGCAAGTTAATTACCACTAAATCCAAAGTCCCAGGTCCATCATCTGGGTAATTACCCTTTAATGACATTATATCTGACCACTGAATTTCAATCTTATTCTTCAAACCACCATCAAGAACTTCCCATACAAGCTTATGCTTTGCAAAGTAATATTTCGCCACCAAATCCCCTTCATGTCTTGACTTATACTGCATCCAAACAAAACCAATGAAATACCCAAACCTTAAAGTAATAACTAAATCCAAAAACCTCAATAGTTTATATACCTCCCAGGAACCAATCCTCAATAGAGAACTAGTAAAATTAGAAGTTTGCAGCTTCTCAGATGTAGAAGATATTGTAGCCTTTTGCTCCTCCTTAGTTAATGATCCAATCTTATTAATATTCCCTTGAGTAAGCCTCATCTGTATCAAATTCAGAAGCGAAGGGCTCTTCCTAAACCGTAAACCCAATGGACTCGGTTCATCAAGAGGATTGTACTAAGATGAAGGCATTAGAAACTCACCTGTTCCTAAACTTTTCTTCTGCAAATAAACAGTACCATGACGATTAACGATCAACATAATCAATAATTCCTCATCAAAACGAATCTTTCTAGTCAACCCAATTCTCTAATTAAATCTAGAGATTGAAAAAACAAATGATAAATGAACTAAATCGAGTAATCAAACCGAAAGAGAAGAGGGTTGCTTAGATCTCTTGTTGGGATGGCTGTATTCTTCGGGAAAAGCATCCTCCACAATTTCCCGCTTCACTGGAGCCATTTTCCGACGCTTTGTATTGAATTTCTACATGGAATTCATCAAGTGAACCATCTAAATTAGTAGGATTTTGAATTAGTAAACGGTCAATTCAACTAGAATCTGAATCGATAGTAACCCTAGTGAGAAGTTCGTCGTCTTTCTCAAAGGAAATGAAAGAGCTTTACAAAATGTCTAGATTTCCAATTGCCGCTAAAAATACAAATAAATTTGACACGTGCCAGCGTAACGCACCCGCGTGACGCAACTGCGTGACACAACCAACCTAAGAGCCCATCAACAGTCATATACGAATTAACCAACCAACCAACCAACCTGCATTCAACGAATCAGGGCGAATCAATGACGTTCTATAAACGAAATAAACACAAATAATCATATGTAAACGAAATCAACACAAAATATAAACGAATATAACGAATATAGTGGAAATTTTATCTTTGGTCGTCGTCGTTCGCTGTCGGAGCCGGAGTTCGCCGTTGGAAGTTCTTCGTCGCTCTACGCCATTGAATATAGTGGAATGGTGCCTCTTCGATTTGTTCTTCGCCGATGAAAAGAAGAGAAAGTCTTCTCTGCCATTAGGGTTTACGGCGGAGAAGACCTAGATGAGAGAGAAAATGAATCAAAAATGAAAAAAAATATGATTTTATAGGGTTTCGGTTGCGTCACGCAACTGAAGTTGCGTTACACAAGGGTATAATTGTCATTAAAAAAAGAGGGTCACAAGCGCTATTTAATTTATGCCCTCACATTTTCCGCATTTAGGCCTATTATTGGGGTCATTTCCTCAAATTTCCCCCACAAAATCGTTTATGTTGTAAAATTTTGTATCAACAAAAATTATAAGGAAGGAAAAAGTTATATTTTTAACACTCACCATGCATAAAAAGAAAATTGAACATAAGGAGAATATTTAATAATATTGTGCCATGTATATAAGATATGATGGTAAGAACCTATTTTAAACATTATAAGGAAGTAGAAAATTGGACTTTCTATTATCACCATGCATAGAAAGAAAATTAAACATGATTTATTTTAATAATAATGTGTCATGTACCTAATATATAACTAAAACCTCACTTTAAACATTATTAAATGTTAACATCTAAGTCATGCTAGAACTTTGTTAACAATTAATCATTATTCCGCATATTTTATTTATTTCATTAACTTATAATTATTGTTAAATTTGTTTAAAGGCAACATAAATTTTTTGTAATTATTTTAAAAAATTTTAAAATATGAGCACAAAGGGTTAATCACATAGCCCGTAAATACAATTAACCATTTAATTAGGCGTAGAACTTGGCGTCTATCGGACTCGAACCCAGGATCCCTTAAGGAGGAGGCTGAAAATATCCACCTCTTATTAAAAAAAATCAATATTTTAATAATAATAGTTAAACATTTAAAAGAATTTACACTAAGAGTTAATATTTTTTTAGCTTGATTTAATGTTGTTGTCAAATGATTGTATTATTAACTTTATCTTATCATAATAGTACCGGAAGAAAAAAAAAACAATCATCTTACTATAAAATTATAAAATAATAGCATGTTTACTTTGACAATCATCTTTTTATATAGGAGAAATATTCATATTCAAGTTTAGATACGCAACACGTGATCCACTACCTACTTCAAACATAAAAGAATAATAAAACCACTTCATTAGAAAGATCTCAAAATGTGCATAAAATAATATTATTGATCATTAGGATAAATGATAAATTAATTCGATCAATAATATTTTTGTTTTGTTTTAGATAAAAATAAACTCTCTAAACATGAAATTTTGATATACCCTATTTTATAAATAATATTACTAAATTATAATAATATTAAAATAATATTTTAAAATTTTAAATTCAAAATAACTTTAAAAAGAGATTAAAAATCAAATTAAGATTAATTATTGTGATAATTAAACTCTAATTAAAAATAAATAAATAAAAATCTAAAATTAATTTGAGGTTAAAATATTGTATTTATTTTACCCAAATTAAACTCAAAAAAAGGTTGAAATTATTTAAATATGATTTTAAACAAAGTTATGTATAATTTATGGCTTAAAACAATTAAATAAATACCTAAAATACCAAAAAATACCAAAAAATACTAAAAAATAAAAATAACGGACATAATTTTTTTTATGTTTCCAGAAATAATTTTTGTGGAATTTTTGGTGAAGCAAAAACGCAAGAAAGGAATTAAAATTCGATTTCAAATAACTATTTTATAAAAAAAAAATAAAACTGATAATCATGTGTAACCAAAATTATGTTTAATTGATGTAGCAGAATTTTGGACTGTCAGATCAGCGCTGGATTTTCATCCAACGCCCAGGAATCATCCACGCAGCCGGATGTAAAGAAACCAAAGTGCGCCCGAGCCGCATAGAATCAACTAACGGGACGCTGATGCCCCTTAGCCCAGATGCGAACGGAACACCACGGAACGCCACATAACGCATTTTGGACTAATCAAAACGGTGTCGTTTTGATCGTCTTCTTCGCAAATTCCAGCAGGCCGCGACGAACTCCGATGATCTTTTAAAAGGATTATCTCCTTCGTTGGTCAACCTTATCCTCTGATTTTTTCTCCCACGTGATCGCCTTATCCTCGCTCAATAGCCCTATACATATTAACCTTATCTTCCCTTAGAACTAGGCTCTAGCTGCAACGAATTAGATTAGTTTTAGGGATAAGAACTTCGATCATTAAATTGAAGTCAAACTCCTCCTCCTCAACTGACCTAAACCTAGTATAAATACCCTTTAAGTGATCTTCTATCATCCATCAAACAATTAACACATATTACAAACAAAATCAAAGAATTAAATTCCGGCCAAGAACTGGTTTTTGTGAAAACCATCTCCGGCGATCAAAGCTTTGATCCAGGTTTTGGGAAAGCTTCGAACAACTCATTGAAGTGTTCTACAACTGTTTGTAAGCATCTAAATCATTTGTAATTCGATTTGTGATTGAAAATTAGTTTTTTCTAAGTTTAATCGGTTTGATCCGTTATATGGTTCAATTGCATGATTTATTTGTTTAGAATCAATCCCTAAATATTATATGAACTTTCTGTTGAAAGAGATTTGATCAAATTAACCTTAAACTAAAAAAATGAAATTTTGAATTGAAAATCTGATTTTTTTAAAATTCATGTTCTTGAGTTTTAATCTTAAATTTTTTTTATTCAAATAGCTGTTAAACATGATAGGATGATTTCCAAATCATTATAACATCATCACGATCATGTTTGATCAAACTGAAATTTTGGAAAAAATAAGTTTGAATTTTATCTTTAAAAGTTGTTACAGTGATTCTATGATGTTCTTGTTTAGGTTGTGTTCAACTATGTTCATCATTTTAAAGCTAATGGAACACGAACTAGGCCCTATGAGATGTTTAGTCTAAGTCATGTTATTTGCATATGCATTTTGCTCTTGTTTTTACAATTGCAATTCTCCCCTCTACTATAATCGTTGTTTTCAAACGATGTCCATGCTGATGGATATCGAGCTGGTCCCCTAGGTAGATAACTTCCACATTATCGATGAAACTTTGAAACTTATGGCCTTAACCCTATAATGAGATTTTTAAAATTCAAAGTAAACTCCAATTTTATGATGGAGATGCAGTAAAGGTAGAATCCCAACAAAAGAGCTTACTTCCTCGGTAGAAGATCTATATGCCCAACCTTAGAAGAATTCCGGGTTATTCTCATGATGGATAACAAAAACATTCTACATTTAAGACAGTTTCTAGACTCAATGTCTATCGAAAAACTTCTGCAATAGGAATATAACTACTCCAAAACAACATTCGATGCTATCATCGCTGGCATGCACATCGATTTCCAGGCTTAGGCCAAAATGAAAATAAAAGATGAAGAGATTCCTTTGACATCATGATCGTCTATGATCACAATGTCAGTTCTACTGGCTCATTTCTTCATAGCACTATTAAATGATAATACCTCTTCAACAATCATTAAGGTAGCACACCAAATGCGAAGAGGCAACAAAAATCCCTCTGGCATTA
Organism: Impatiens glandulifera; assembly: GCF_907164915.1. NCBI lineage: Eukaryota > Viridiplantae > Streptophyta > Magnoliopsida > Ericales > Balsaminaceae > Impatiens > Impatiens glandulifera. The sequence continues at coordinate 20,060,755 of NC_061863.1, read as the reverse complement.
TTTTAGTAGAGACACTGATCGACCTAAATGACTCATCCACGTTGCCTACTATTAGTAAAAGGGGTTCCCCCTTAATCCTCTACATTTAGCTACTTGACAAGCTCGAGCGCCTACTGCAAGTTCTGCCTAATGACAGCATATTCCCCTTCATCCAATACCAAAGAATGAGGGAATCTTTGCCCAAACTCCCGGTACAAGACAATGATGAAATCTGGGACATTCTTCCTTGGTATCCCATCAAGAAAATGATTTTGATGATGGATGAAAAACTAATGATTATGCTCATGGGTTTAGAATAGGTTACCTACTACAATATCCATTACATGTTCAAGCAATTTGGCTATAACTACATTGAAGCTATTGTTGCGATAAATAAACCTATCGATCGCAAAATCTATGCAGGATACCTCGGAAAATGGCACGATGCCTTCCAGATGAATGTCCGGCCAAAACGGACAAAATATCTGGAACTTATCTACAACTAGTATGAGAAATCCCAGAGAACTGAAGTAGAATAAGAATCTAGTGTCAGAAGACTACATCTGGACTTACAGTCTTTAAATTTTGCCAAAACTTTTTCCCCTTTAGACTCTTTTTGTAAAATATCAATAAAATAGTCTTGTGTGTAACAAACGTTGCGAGTATGTTTATATACAACTCTATGTTTGTTCTAATTAAATCGCCTTTGTAGGTTTTCTTTCATTGCGTATGTACTTGTATTTTGTTACATCTGCAAAAATCTTTATCTCTCTTCACAATCGTAGTTCGCCGGTCACTTTGAACAAATGTGGCCCCACGAATAAGAGACCCAAAAACTGGACGTTTTATGCTCCAAAAAATGGTTGAAGGAACTCCAAAAACTAATAAGAATACGGTATTTCCGACTGAGTTTACTAAAGTCAAGGCTACTTTACAACAAGTGATGAAGCAACTGGCAATATTAACAAATGTGACAAAACAATTTGAAAATATTTCAAAGGTAACAACATTCTAAAACATTTTAAAAGTGACAAAATGTTAAAATTAATTAAAGTTTCAAATGTGATAAAACAATTCGAAATTTTTTTATATGTGACAAAACAATTTCAAGATGTTTCACAAGCGACGAAATATAAAAAAAAAATTGAAAACGTTTCATAAATAATGAAACAATTTCAAGACATTTTAAAGGTGATAAAATGTCAAAAACTTATTAAAATTTCATGGGAGACGAAATGTTTATGTTTTCAAAGGTGACGAAACAAATCCGATATTTCATGAGAGACGAAATGTCAAATCAACCAAGTTTCATGGGAGACGAATTGAATCAAATATTTCATGGGAGACAAAGTGTTTATGTTTTCAAGGTGACGAAACAAAGCCGATATTTCATGAGATATGAAACATCAAATCAACCAAGTTTCATGGGAGACAAAATGAATTAAATAATTCATGGGAGACAAAATGTTTATATTTTCAAAGGCAACGAAATAAATTTGATATTTCATGGAAGATGAAATGTCAAATCAACCAAGTTTCATGGAAGACGAAACAAATCTGATATTTCATGGGAGATGAAATATCAAATCAACCAAGTTTCATAGGAGACGAAACAAATCTCAATATTTCACGGGAAACGAGATATTGAATCAATTAAAGTTTCATGGGTGACGAAGCAAATCCAACATTTCATGGGAGACGAAATGTTTATATCTTCAAATGCGACGAAATAAATCCGATATTTCTTGGGAAACGAAATGTTGAAACAACCAATGTTTCAAAGGTGACGAAACAAATATGATATTTCATGGGAGATGAAATATCCTATCAATCAATGAAAATTGGTGTTATCATAAATTCATTTGAACTTCAATAAAAAACGATTGGTTCATTATGAAATAATCGTGAATATATCCTCCCCAATGAGAGATTCCAAGTAAACGCAATCAACAAACTAAAGAAAGACGTGTACTCACGTACAATCCAAAGACTAGGTGAGGTGCGTAGAAATATAATCGAAACAACCAGGCTTGATCTATACGATCGATAAACCATGAGCGATGTATATTCTAAACAAAGGCGAATCGTCAACAAGTGGATGATATACCAACTTTGAATAATGAAGAATAATTACACGAGCCTCCTGAGAGGCTCCTCAAGTTTGCTCTCTTTTAATTCAATGAATCCGAAATAAACTATAAAATTGAGAATTTTCAAAATGTAGTGTCTATGTTCAAGCTTGGACATTAATTTTTCTAAACCGAGTGATTTCTATAAATTTTGTCCAAGAGGGGCATTTTGTAGACAATCATTTTTCACCCACAATTTTTATAGTTTATAAACAACTATTTTTGAAATAAATGAATTTTTAAGAAAAGTTAATTTCGAATTTCAATAAAGTTAAGATGATAATTGACCTAAGTTATAGAAATACAAAGGTTTCGTCATACTTAATATATTTAAGGAGTTTTATCATTTATTACCACCTTAAATAATAAAATGAATATTTAAAAGAGGAAAAATGTTTTTTTTTATGTTTAACAATTTTTTGACATTTTTGTTTAAATAATTTGATTAATAGAGTTTTGATTAAATAAGGTATTATGTAAAAGTTTGTTTTAATTATAATTAGGAATAAATATGATTATTTCTTTTTAAAATTAAAAAGAAATAGTCATTTTTTTTAATCATTTTGTTTTTTCCTTTTATCATTTTATTTTTAATAAAATTTTGTAGAGGAATCGTTTGGAAAAAAAAAATCAAAAGGGAAAGAGAAGAATCAAATTGTGCGATTTTGAAAAGGAAAATAGAAATATGCAACCCTGCGTGAGTTGAAGAGAGAGCTTGAAGAGTTGGTCATTTTGAATTAAAAAATAAAATGACCAAGTATTACATCATTTTTTAATTAGATCTTAAATTTCATTGGATAATACTTACATTTAATAACATGTCATGTGGAGATTGCTCCATTTTAACATTTGTACATGTTTAAATGGAAATCTTTTTCCAAATGGGCCTTAGGCCTTTAGGGTTTAGCAGACCCTTTTGTAAGCTCTTTTGCCCATTATTTTGAATTTTAATTTGCATGTTTCTTTACACTTTCTGTTTTGCATGTTTATTTAGACTTTTTGTTTTGATTAGCTTTTTGATTTTTGAATGCTTGTAGATATGTAAATGATAATAATATAACTTCACATGTAAATACTATAAAACATTACAAAAAAAAATTAATTAAGGAAGTAATTTTTTTATGAAAATTAAAATTTATCATTTAATTAGGACCATGTGGTCATGATTTTTTACATTTAATTATTTAATTTTGGTTTTAGGGCTCTAAAAATCCTAAACTTTATGTATATAATGTATATTTCTATAATTATAAATTGATAATTTAATGCATGCCTATTAATAATATTCTAATTGAGTTTAGCATGATTAAAAAAAAATGTCTCACATAATTATTAGGCATATGATTTAAATATATTTTTTTATAATTTTATTATTTTAATATATTCATGTATATAATTATATGATCTTCATGTTTTGTTTAATGATGAATGATTATGAATGATTAACATATATTTTCTTAAAAATTCATTGTGTATATGTTTTATATAATGATTTATGTTATTCTTTCAAATATACATCATTAGCATTAAGACTTAGCACAGTATGATATAAAATTTCAAATGTCTAAGATGTAAAGTGTAATAATATTTTTTCTCAATGCCAAAATTGTTGAAGTAGAGACCTACGGGACGTTATGGGACATAATACTTTTTAGTCCTTTCCCACACGTAACCAAGCACCGGACTCATAAAAAAATCTCTAATTATGGCGTGCATACGCCTCAATTATTTTCCTATTTTAAAAATTAGGTGGCGACTCTCTACTCGTGAGGTTATTCTTAATCGAAAATTTTAAAAAGACCTATGTCAACCTCCCATTAAAATCCTAAACTCAAACAAGATTCGACGAGAAAATTAGTTATGAGGTTGACTATAAAGTCTATATTTTCATCGCTTTATTTTTTTAATATCATTAAAGGAATGAATTCCCCACGTATAAATAAATAAAAGAGTAGTTTAGACAGTGTAAGATCCAGATCAAAGTTGAACAGTTTTTATCGTGTACAACATGGATTCTACATAGAGTTTGAGATGTAGAATGTTCTTATTGTTGATCATCAAAATAGCTCGGAATTCTTTTATGGCTGGGCACATTTGCCTTTCTCCTATGAAGAATACTCGACCAATAGGGCTCCACCTTCTCTGCGTTTGTATCATGAAGGCTTAGTTTATTTTGTAGTTGATAAACTTCATGATGGGGGCTAATTCATAAATCCCGTGTTTCCACTCGTTTTGGTGGAAATTGTCGATCAAAGGGATTAGGGCGATATCGCTTTGTATGAATATCGTCTGAGATTGAAAATTTCAAAACAATTTTCAAAGATGCGTTTGTTTTGAAAAGGAAACATTCTTGAGATGCTCATTTAGATTAACGACAAACAACCGGCTTGGAGAGAGTATCTAAGTTTTTTGTGCTAAGGGAAATCACAAGAGAGTATCATTCACCGATAGTGGAGGGGGTAAACCACTGCCATAAACCAAGGAATATCAACTCAATCGGAAATTTCCCCCACATCCACAATGCCTACGTCCTATTGGATGGTTCATCGCCAAGGGGGGTCGATCCCATACATTATAGTTTTTCCTCTCGTAACATCACTTATTTTGTAACAAGTTGTCGTTCCTCATCGACAATCTTTGCACATAATTTGTAGAAGTACCGACTTCAATCGTGTACTTCTCTAAAAGCAATGTTAGGGTTATGTACCCTTTGTAGGCCTAGTGATTTATTAGGATAAAGCCTATGCATCCTTTAGGTCTTGTACCTTTGGGAATGTGTCTATTAAGTTGAAAATATGATACAAACGTTTTTCAAAAGTCAAATTTATGTTTTTGAGTTAAATAATTTAGTCCCAACAGAGTTGCCAGAAAACTATAACCGCCGAAAAACCCTTATCATTAGGGGATAACGTTTTTCAAAAACCAAGTTTATATTTTTAAAATTAATATAAATAAATTATAATAAAAATATTTATATATTTACTAATAAATTTTATATTAATAAATTTTTATAATAATTATTATATTCATATAATTTATTTTAAAATATATTATATTTTAAATTTAAATAATTTGTTAATATTTAAAATTGAATTAATAAAAATATACATATTTAAATATATATAATATTATAAATATAAAAAATAAATAACATGAGCATATATAAGCTAAATAAAAAGAAGCATTAGTTATTTGGATTAATTTAAAATAATAATATTATTTTTTTTTAAAGAAATTATTTAAGTTATTGATATAAATGATTAAAATATATTATTTTATTTTTATAAAGTATATAATAATATTTAATTATTTGAATACTCTTAAATAATAAATTTTTTAATTTAATAAAATTTTGAATACATAATTCAAATTCTTTTTTTCAAATAAAGGAAGATCAAAGATAAGCATTTATCTTATTAATAAAACACTGCTTATCTTTGAAACATACTTATCTTATCAATAAAACAACGAATAAGCATTTTGACTTATCATTGGACTTCAGTCAATAAAATGGAAGACACCCGCCAAATGTCTCTCATTTCTTTCCTTTTATCTACTTTTTCATCTCCCTCATTAGTCTTTCTTGCTCCTCTTGAAACCCTAGACCTCGCCAGAATTCTTCTTGGCTCTGCTGTTTTTCTCTCTCATCTGAGGTTTCTCGTGGTCCGATCACCGATTTGAGCTTGATTCAGAGTTTAGTCAGCCAGTATGTCCTCGATGAGCAAAGAATTGGTGTTTCTCATACTCCAGTTCCTGGAGGAGGAGAAATTTAAGGAAGCTCTTCACAAGTAAGTTTTGATCTTGTTTATCTATGATCTATCTGTATCTGCATGGATGAATTTCACGTGATTTTCGAGACATGTAGCTTGTTTGATAGAAGCTTCAGAAAAAGCTGTTTCTTGAATCTCTTAGTTTAGACGAGAGAATAAAATCAGACGTATCACGTGTTGTGTGCTGTTTTTAAACATTTTTTTGGTGAAATTAAAACCCAAATCTGCAGCAAAACCAGCCAATTATTGGAAGTTACCTTTGCTGCTTCTTGGATTTTAATTTGTAATATAACAATATCAAAACCCCAAATAGCAGCAAAAACAACCCAATTGTTCCATTTTTTGTACCCCAAATGATTTCTATTTGAATTTGGTTTCTTGTTGATCAGGCTTGAACAAGACTCTGGAGTTTTCTTCAACATGACATATTTTGAGGAGAAAGTACAAGCTGGGGAATGGGATGAAGTTGAAAAGTATCTCTCCGGCTTTACAAAACTTGAAGACAATCGGTTCTCCTTAAAGATATTTTTCGAAATCAGGAAGCAAAAGTACCTTGAAGCACTTGATAAGTATGTCCGGTTTTAACTTAGTTCTTCTAGATGAAGCTGTTTGACTCTGTTTATAAAGAACCTAGTCCTTCTAACATCTTTGACTCAACTAAACAGGCAAGACAAAGCAAAGGCTGTTGAGATTCTAGTGGGTGATTTGAAAGTGTTTTCGGCATTTAATGAAGAGTTATACAAAGAAATTACACAGCTCTTAACACTTAGCAACTTCAGGTACATAGTTGTTTAGATGCTTGTTTTATTTATTTTCTCATATTGTTATACTTCAGCAAAGTTCATGTACTGTATGCTTTTCTGAGTTGATTTTGTAGCCTATGAGAAGATAAGACTAACTGTTTTATTACGGAAAGTAAAAATATTGAGATTTCATAAAATACAATGGAGCCTTAATTGTTTGATCTTAATTGTAGACTTTTTTTTGGAAAAGGTTGAGGTATTCATGCTGTCATTGTTCACAGATCCCATGTTTGGCATTTTTTTGTATGCCTTGTGGGCCTTTATTTTTTCTTCACATTTATTCAAGAAAAAGCAAAAGCCTTCTTTCTACAAGAGTTACTGAAGTTATTTGTTAGGTATCCTTGTGCCAATTTTCTTATTATTTTCATATCTCATGTGGTACTGGTAATCATTTTCTTCATATGACCATTTGAAGGTTCCTTTTGTATGAAATTCCCTTATATAGTGAAGAGCTTGTTGGGTCTCCTGGTCAGAAGGTGTTTAATAAAGTGAATTTAACCCGTTTTTTTGGAATAGCCAGCACAAGCAATGTTGTGTACTGCAATTACGTTAAACTTAATGGCACGTCATTTTCCGAGTCTAAGCTTCCGAGGGCATGGCTATTTTAACACTTCTATGACATCATTATCTTCTTAGTAATTGAGGTTATAGTTTGGTAATTGTGTGTTCCTCTTTTCAGATTCATGAAGGAGGATCCTTTACTTGCTTTATTCTTGTTGAGCCTTATATTATCTATATCTTAAATTGGTCATTTGTCTAACATCTCTTTCTCTAAATATCAGGGGAAATGAGCAGTTGTCGAAGTATGGCGATACAAAAACAGCTCGTAGCATTATGTTTATAGAGCTTAAGAAATTAATAGAAGCCAATCCAATTTTTCACGAGAAGCTGGTGTTTCCTACTTTAGAAGCTTCAAGACTGCGGACACTAATAAATCAAAGGTAAATAGTGATTTGGCCTGTTGTTTTATGTAATCTTTTATCCCATTCATATTTCTTGTTACTTATAGTTCTCATGTGGATAATTAAACTGGAGAATACTAAATCTATTTACATTATTAACTACATATATAGGTACATTTCTGTTCATTATGTATTTTTAACTCTGGCTTGGATTTTTGTTATACCCAGTTTGAACTGGCAGCATCAGCTCTGTAAGAATCCAAAGCCAAACCCTGATATAAAGACGTTGTTCATTGACCATACATGCACATCAGCAAATGGAGCTCTTGCTCCTGCTCCTGTTCACATTCCAGCTGTTGCAGTTGCAAAGCCTACTGCTTATTCATCTCTTGGAGGTTACAGTGTATGAACATTCTCCATGTTCCTGTATTGTTATTTCACTTTCATGTAAAAAGTGTGGAAAAGGATTGTTATTTGTTATACATCTAAAAATTAAGGATTGTTGTTTGATTATTCCATCTTATAGTATGCTGTTTTACTTTCCAGCAGCTACAGCCATTTCCACCAGCTGCATCGACTGCTAATGCTAATGCCTTATCAGGTTGGATGGCAAATGCTGCTGCTTCCTCATCTGTTCAAGGAGCTGTTGTTACTGCTTCCTCCTTACCTGTACCACCAAACCAAGGTTAGACTTGCATTAGCAATACTAATCACGTGCATATACTTTTGCTTGATGATAAACAGCCCATGTGACCCTTATAGAGAAATAGGTTTACAATCACAGAAAGACTTCATTCACATACATGTAAGCATAAATTATTTCAGTCATACCCTGACAGTGTGCATGAAATGCGGTATCTATGAAATTTGCAAACTGTTGAAAATTACAGTTCCTGAATTGATTGCATCACATGAAGCCTGATTCAAGATTCATGTGACTAATTTTAGTTGTGTTGGTTTTTGCCCCATTTTTCTTCCCAAATTTCTATTCCGAGTTCTATAATTCATGTTCTCTCCTTGGAACAGTTTCAATACTGAAACGGCCAATAACACCGTCAGACACTCTAAATATGGCTGATTATCAGACTGCTGATCATGAGCAGCTAATGAAACAATTGTGGCTTGCACAACCAATTGAGAAGGTGACTTTGAATAAATGATTGTATGGCACAACCAGTCTAAATATTTAATTATTTCTGCTGCTTAATATAAACTTGATTCCTTTTGTTTAGAATGGGATTGATTCTATGGCTAGAAGCTTGGAAAAGACAAGAATATTGGATGATGCAATTGATAAATCAAAACCGTGGCAGTTGACTGAATTTGTAGATCCTGGTCAATGCCGGCAAGTTACTATGCCAGAGAGCACAACTGCAGCCCACAAGGTTTAGTGAACAACATTTACTCTTTCTCAATATTGCATCTCATTTTAGACACTTCATGATTATAATTTCCAGGTTGCTAGACTTCTCTATACAAATTCTGGAGTGGGCCTACTGGCACTTGGATCTTCCGGTGTACAGAAGTTATGGAAGTGGGGTCGCAGTGAACAAAATCCAAGTGGAAAGGTAAAAAAATTAAATAAAAGTAATTTATTTTTGTTCTCAATTTCACATTTCTGTAGAATGCTAAATAAATTATGTGAACTTTTATAGGCCACGGCCAACGTTGTTCCACAGCAATGGCAACCAAATAGCGGTCTTCTTATGGCAAATGATGTATTGGGGGTCAACATTGACGAGGCAGCTCCATGCATTGCGCTATCGAAGAACGATTCTTATGTAATGTCGGCTTGTGGAGGAAAAGTTTCGTTGTTTAACATGATGACATTTAAGGTATGATGATGACTCCAACCAACTCTCACTTGGGGTTCAAATAAATAAATCAATGCCTGACCGAGCTTATGTTAATATTAATAATAATGATGTAGGCGATGGCAACATTTATGCCGCCTCCACCTGCTTCAACATTTCTAGAATTTCATCCTCAAGACAATAACATCATGGCCATAGGAATGGAGGATTCTACTATCCACATATATAATGTTAGATTGAACGAGGTAATGAATTGTCCTTGTTTTGCTGTCATATATATATATTTTTAAAATGGTCTGGTCATCAAAAATCGTATGCGACGAAATGCTTCGGGGAGTTGAAAATAACCGAAAAAGGGAATAGAGAATCCAGTGAAAATTTTCCAGTAACTTGCGGATACAAGTTCTTGCGCTTTAACATAAATGAGTCTTCTTGATGTTCAGATATTTTAATAATACAGAAAGTATGGAGATCAATCTTCTATTGTTTTTTCTATAGGTAAAATCAAAACTTAAAGGTCACCAGAAGCGTATAACTGGCTTGGCTTTTTCAACCATTCTTAATATATTGGTTTCATCTGGTGCTGATGCTCAGGTATTGTGGTTTTCCTTTTTGATGGTCCATAAATGTTAAAATTGGTTCTCGTTTAGCTTTTAACATCCATGAGTTCTTGCAGCTATGTGTTTGGAGCATTGATACATGGGAGAAGAAGAAATTTGTTCCAATACAATTGCCTGCTAACAAGTCTCCAAGTGGAGACACTAGAGTCCAGTTTCATTCTGACCAGATCCGGTTGTTGGTATCCCATGAAACCCAATTAGCTATATACGACGCATCAAAAATGGATTGTATACATCAGGTAAATGACTTTTTTTTTCTTTTCTGAAATTCTGTGTTAGACTTAGGACAAGGGAGAGGGCTATAAACCCAATCTGTTTTACTCAATTCATATTCAACTCAAACTAAATTTGTTCCATCTATTACTCACACCATTCTACTCATTAGTATGGATTGGGTTGGGTATCAAACTAAATTGCTATAGTTTTTTTCCTTCTATTCCTTAATTTGCCCCCTTTAATCTGTTTCTAAACAACCATGAGTAACATATTACATATTTTTTCTATCCCTTAATTTGCTGCTAATAAAAATCTTTTCTCTTTTTTCCTTTTCCTTGTTACAGTGGTTCCCACAGAATGCCCTCTCAGCTCCCATATCGTATGCTGCATTTTCCTGCAATAGCCAACTAGTGTATGCTTCTTTCTGTGATGGCAACATTGGGATACTTGATTCAGATGGCCTGAGGCTGCGATGTCGAATTTCTCCATCTGTATACTTGTCCAAAGCAGTTTTAAGTGGGTAAGTGGGTATATACTTGTTTGTCCAATGTTTTTATTTTTTTAACAAACAAACCCGCACACTATATCATTTGCCATGCAGGAATCAAGCCGTGTACCCATTGGCGGTTGCAGCGCATCCGCAAGAGCCAAATCAATTTGCAATTGGGTTGATTGACGGGTCAGTTAAAGTTCTTGAACCTCTAGTGTCAGAGGCTAAGTGGGGAGTCTCTCCAACTGTTGATAACATGCTAAGTGGAAGGGTGGGATCATCTTCCTAATCACACACCAGATCAAGTTCAAAATATGAAACATTTATAAATAAATATATAAATATAATAAAATTCTCTACCCACCACCTGTATTGATATTATTAAAACTCTCTAATTTCCCGTCTCAAAAAACATGGTCATCTAAACAGACTAAACTGCCAAATATAAATAAAATAAAAAATATTATTTATTTTTGTGTAGATGTTAGCTTATTTTAGGGATAATTGATAGTATTTTTTTCAAAATTTTGCTTTGAATTTAAGATTTTTAACTAAAGTGTCTATTGTTAGAAATTTGTTCTTTCTACTATCAAACAATAATGTCTGTAGTATAATTTTAAATTTAATTTAAAATATTTATTTATTATTTAATTAATCACCACATTTTTAATATATTTTTAATTCAGTTTTAACAATTTTAATTTTAAATTTATTTATCCTTTCTAACATTTAGATTTAGCTAAATGAATCTTTACACATTTAAGATATTATATATATATATATATATATATATATATATATTATATATATTATTATTATTATTTTTTAAGAGGATAGAGATTCCTGGTTGAACATGCAGACAGTTAGTATAATAAGTGATACCATAAGAACATCATTATAAAATTTGGTATAAAAATACATTCTTTAGTAAAGTCATAAACTTCCAAAATGTAATAATATACATTGTAAATCAAAATTGATTGATGGTCTCCCAAACTTCTTTGTTAAAAAATCTCAAAAAAGATTATACTATGATACCATATGAAAATTATACATATGCTATATTAATAGATACTTATATTCAAGAATAATTAGCCTTACTTAATGAAATTAAGTTAAGACAACAAATTAAATGAGATTAAGCTAAGAAAACAAATTAAATGACAAAGTTTAAATGAAAGAAAACAATTATGTCAATTCTGCCAACAATTCAATCTAAATAATCTTACATCTAGCAAAATACAATAAACTAGCATTTAGCCCGTGCATTTGCACGAGTAATAATATAAAAACCGTGAAAAAAAATTACGGAAAACATTTTTTATTTTATTTTTAACCGTTTTAAGTTTATGGTTGAGTCAACCCACAATCCGACACAAGTATTCATTTACTCAACATCACTATATATTAGTTAATTAAAAAATTGAACTTATATTAATATAAAAACGTCCCGCGTTTATCAAATTTGGTGTTGAATTTAAAATATAAAGTCTTTGTAGCCTAGTTGGTTAAAGAGTTGTACTTGTTTTGTTAGGTTGCAAATTCGAAACATACCTCTAGCATTTTTAATTTTATTTTTAACCGTTTTAAATTTAAAAACGGGTAAACCCACAATCCGACCCAAGTATCCAAATTAACCACAGCTCTCGACCCGGCAATCCGGACACTTTAAAAATTAAGCATCATTATATATATATATAGATTAGTTAGTTAAAAAGTTGAACTTATATTAATATTAAAACGTCCCGCGTTTATCAAATTTGGTGTTTGAATTTAAAATATAAATTCTTTGTAGCCTAGTTGGTTAAAGAGTTGTACTTGTTTTGTTAGGTTGCAAGTTCGAAACATACCTCTAGCATTTTTAATTTTATTTTTAATCGTTTTAAATTTAAAAACGGGTAAACCCACAATCCGACCCCAAGTATCCAAATTAACCACAACTCTCGACCCGGCAATCCGGACACTTTAAAAATTAAGCATCATTATATATATATAGATTAGTTAGTTAAAAAGTTGAACTTATATTAATGTTAAAACGTCCCGCGTTTATCAAATTTGGTGTTGAATTTAAAATATAAAGTCTTTGTAGCCTAGTTGGTTAAAGAGTTGTACTTGTTTTGTTAGGTTGCAAGTTCGAAACATACCTCTAGCATTTTTAATTTTATTTTTAACCGTTTTAAATTTAAAAACGGGTCAACCCACAATCCGACCCAAGTATCCAAATTAACCACAACTCTCGACCCGGCAATCCGGACACTTTAAAAATTAAGCATCATTATATATATATAGATTAGTTAGTTAAAAAGTTGAACTTATATTAATATTAAAACGTCCCGCGTTTATCAAATTTGGTGTTGAATTTAAAATATAAAGTCTTTGTAGCCTAGTTGGTTAAAGAGTTATACTTGTTTTGTTAGGTTGCAAGTTCGAAACATATCTCTAGCATTTTTAATTTTATTTTTAACCGTTTTAAATTTAAAAACGGGTCAACCCACAATCCGACCCAAGTATCCAAATTAACCACAGCTCTCGACCCGGCAATCCGGACACTTTAAAAATTAAGCATTATATATATATAGATTAGTTAGTTAAAAAGTTGAACTTATATTAATGTTAAAACGTTCCGCGTTTATCAAATTTGGTGTTGAATTTAAAATTTAAAGTCTTTGTAGCCTAGTTGGTTAAAGAGTTGTACTTGTTTGTTAGGTTGCAAGTTCGAAACATACCTCTAGCATTTTTAATTTTATTTTTAACCGTTTTAAATTTAAAAACGGGTCAACCCACAATCCGACCCAAGTATCCAAATTAACCACAACTCTCGACCCGGCAATCCGGACACTTTAAAAATTAAGCATCATTATATATATATAGATTAGTTAGTTAAAAAGTTGAACTTATATTAATATTAAAACGTCCCGCGTTTATCAAATTTGGTGTTTGAATTTAAAATATAAAGTCTTTGTAGCCTAGTTGGTTAAAGAGTTGTACTTGTTTTGTTAGGTTGCAAGTTCGAAACATACCTCTAGCATTTTTAATTTTATTTTTAATCGTTTTAAATTTAAAAACGGGTAAACCCACAATCCGACCCAAGTATCCAAATTAACCACAACTCTCGACCCGGCAATCCGGACACTTTAAAAATTAAGCATCATTATATATATATAGATTAGTTAGTTAAAAAGTTGAACTTATATTAATGTTAAAACGTCCCGCGTTTATCAAATTTGGTGTTGAATTTAAAATATAAAGTCTTTGTAGCCTAGTTGGTTAAAGAGTTGTACTTGTTTTGTTAGGTTGCAAATTCGAAACATACCTCTAGCATTTTTAATTTTATTTTTAACCGTTTTAAATTTAAAAACGGGTAAACCCACAATCCGACCCAAGTATCCAAATTAACCACAGCTCTCGACCCGGCAATCCGGACACTTTAAAAATTAAGCATCATTATATATATATAGATTAGTTAGTTAAAAAGTTGAACTTATATTAATATTAAAACGTCCCGCGTTTATCAAATTTGGTGTTTGAATTTAAAATATAAATTCTTTGTAGCCTAGTTGGTTAAAGAGTTGTACTTGTTTTGTTAGGTTGCAAGTTCGAAACATACCTCTAGCATTTTTAATTTTATTTTTAATCGTTTTAAATTTAAAAACGGGTAAACCCACAATCCGACCCCAAGTATCCAAATTAACCACAACTCTCGACCCGGCAATCCGGACACTTTAAAAATTAAACATCATTATATATATATAGATTAGTTAGTTAAAAAGTTGAACTTATATTAATGTTAAAACGTCCCGCGTTTATCAAATTTGGTGTTGAATTTAAAATATAAAGTCTTTGTAGCCTAGTTGGTTAAAGAGTTGTACTTGTTTTGTTAGGTTGCAAGTTCGAAACATACCTCTAGCATTTTTAATTTTATTTTTAACCGTTTTAAATTTAAAAACGGGTCAACCCACAATCCGACCCAAGTATCCAAATTAACCACAACTCTCGACCCGGCAATCCGGACACTTTAAAAATTAAGCATCATTATATATATATAGATTAGTTAGTTAAAAAGTTGAACTTATATTAATATTAAAACGTCCCGCGTTTATCAAATTTTGTGTTGAATTTAAAATATAAAGTCTTTGTAGCCTAGTTGGTTAAAGAGTTATACTTGTTTTGTTAGGTTGCAAGTTCGAAACATATCTCTAGCATTTTTAATTTTATTTTTAACCGTTTTAAATTTAAAAACGGGTCAACCCACAATCCGACCCAAGTATCCAAATTAACCACAGCTCTCGACCCGGCAATCCGGACACTTTAAAAATTAAGCATTATATATATATAGATTAGTTAGTTAAAAAGTTGAACTTATATTAATGTTAAAACGTTCTGCGTTTATCAAATTTGGTGTTGAATTTAAAATTTAAAGTCTTTGTAGCCTAGTTGGTTAAAGAGTTGTACTTGTTTTGTTAGGTTGCAAGTTCGAAACATACCTCTAGCATTTTTAATTTTATTTTTAACCGTTTTAAATTTAAAAACGGGTCAACCCACAATCCGACCCAAGTATCCAAATTAACCACAACTCTCGACCCGGCAATCCGGACACTTTAAAAATTAAGCATCATTATATATATATAGATTAGTTAGTTAAAAAGTTGAACTTATATTAATATTAAAACGTCCCGCGTTTATCAAATTTGGTGTTTGAATTTAAAATATAAAGTCTTTGTAGCCTAGTTGGTTAAAGAGTTATACTTGTTTTGTT
Organism: Impatiens glandulifera; assembly: GCF_907164915.1. Taxonomy (NCBI): domain Eukaryota; kingdom Viridiplantae; phylum Streptophyta; class Magnoliopsida; order Ericales; family Balsaminaceae; genus Impatiens; species Impatiens glandulifera. Next base: position 20,045,276 of record NC_061863.1, on the reverse strand, counting down.
AGGTTGCAAGTTCGAAACATACCTCTAGCATTTTTAATTTTATTTTTAATCGTTTTAAATTTAAAAACGGGTAAACCCACAATCCGACCCAAGTATCCAAATTAACCACAACTCTCGACCCGGCAATCCGGACACTTTAAAAATTAAGCATCATTATATATATAGATTAGTTAGTTAAAAAGTTGAACTTATATTAATGTTAAAACGTCCCGCGTTTATCAAATTTGGTGTTGAATTTAAAATATAAAGTCTTTGTAGCCTAGTTGGTTAAAGAGTTCTACTTGTTTTGTTAGGTTGCAAGTTCGAAACATACCTCTAGCATTTTTAATTTTATTTTTAACCGTTTTAAATTTAAAAACGGGTCAACCCACAATCCGACCCAAGTATCCAAATTAACCACAACTCTCGACCCGGCAATCCGGACACTTTAAAAATTAAGCATCATTATATATATATAGATTAGTTAGTTAAAAAGTTGAACTTATATTAATATTAAAACGTCCCGCGTTTATCAAATTTGGTGTTGAATTTAAAATATAAAGCCTTTGTAGCCTAGTTGGTTAAAGAGTTATACTTGTTTTGTTAGGTTGCAAGTTCGAAACATACCTCTGGCATTTTTAATTTTATTTTTAACCGTTTTAAATTTAAAAACGGGTCAACCCACAATCCGACCCAAGTATCCAAATTAACCACAGCTCTCGACCCGGCAATCCGGACACTTTAAAAATTAAGCATCATTATATATATATAGATTAGTTAGTTAAAAAGTTGAACTTATATTAATATTAAAACGTCCCGCGTTTATCAAATTTGGTGTTTGAATTTAAAATATAAATTCTTTGTAGCCTAGTTGGTTTAAGAGTTGTACTTGTTTTGTTAGGTTGCAAGTTCGAAACATACCTCTAGCATTTTTAATTTTATTTTTAATCGTTTTAAATTTAAAAACGGGTAAACCCACAATCCGACCCAAGTATCCAAATTAACCACAACTCTCGACCCGGCAATCCGGACACTTTAAAAATTAAGCATCATTATATATATATAGATTAGTTAGTTAAAAAGTTGAACTTATATTAATGTTAAAACGTCCCGCGTTTATCAAATTTGGTGTTGAATTTAAAATATAAAGTCTTTGTAGCCTAGTTGGTTAAAGAGTTGTACTTGTTTTGTTAGGTTGCAAGTTCGAAACATACCTCTAGCATTTTTAATTTTATTTTTAACCGTTTTAAATTTAAAAACGGGTCAACCCACAATCCGACCCAAGTATCCAAATTAACCACAACTCTCGACCCGGCAATCCGGACACTTTAAAAATTAAGCATCATTATATATATATAGATTAGTTAGTTAAAAAGTTGAACTTATATTAATATTAAAACGTCCCGCGTTTATCAAATTTGGTGTTGAATTTAAAATATAAAGCCTTTGTAGCCTAGTTGGTTAAAGAGTTATACTTGTTTTGTTAGGTTGCAAGTTCGAAACATACCTCTGGCATTTTTAATTTTATTTTTAACCGTTTTAAATTTAAAAACGGGTCAACCCACAATCCGACCCAAGTATCCAAATTAACCACAGCTCTCGACCCGGCAATCCGGACACTTTAAAAATTAAGCATCATTATATATATATAGATTAGTTAGTTAAAAAGTTGAACTTATATTAATATTAAAACGTCCCGCGTTTATCAAATTGGGTGTTGAATTTAAAATATAAAGTCTTTGTAGCCTAGTTGGTTAAAGAGTTGTACTTGTTTTGTTAGGTTGCAAGTTCGAAACATACCTCTAGCATTTTTAATTTTATTTTTAACCGTTTTAAATTTAAAAACGGGTAAACCCACAATCCGACCCAAGTATCCAAATTAACCACAACTCTCGACCCGGCAATCCGGACACTTTAAAAATTAAGCATCATTATATATATATAGATATCATAAATATAAAAAATCCTCCCAAAAATATTTAGAACACAAAAATCAAAGGAGGGATAAAAAATTCCAAACAAGACCGATAAATTTCAAAAACAATAGAAAATGTCACAATTATAGAAAATTTGGGCACACATCAAAATACTATTCGGCAAAGAAAATAATTAATATTCTTAAAATCCCTGATTTAGAGCATCTCCAGCGCATGACCTGTAAAAAAGAGCAGGTCATTGTTTTTTTTTTCATTTTTTGCATTATAGATAAAAGCAAAAAGAGGGCAGTGCCCTCTATGCCAGTCATGCCATCCTCTGACATTTTTATAATTATATAATATAATATACTCTATAATATAGGAATATTAGTTATATATTTAATTATAATATTTTTTCTTACTATTTTTTTAAATAACATTCAATAAATATATATTCTAAAATTTTATTATAATATAGGAATATTAATTATATATTAAATTATAATAATATTATAATATATTTTAAATTATAAAAATATTTTATATTTTATTATAATATAAAAATATTAGTTATATATTATCAAATTTTCTTATAATATAGGAATATTAGTTATATATTCTCAAATTTATTTTTTTAATATTATAATATATTTTAAATTATAAAAATATTTTATATTTTAATTTATTTAATATTAGTTATATATATTTAATTAATAAATATATATTTCAAATAAATTAATATATTTTTTTATTAATTATATTAACATGTTGTAAGTGTGAAATTTTCAAATTTTCCTAAATATTACTTATATATTTAATTAATAAATATATATTTTAAATAAATTGATATATTTTTTTATTAATTATATTAACACGTTGAAATTCTCAAATTATTTTCTTATAATATAGGAATATTAGTTATAATAGTATAAATTAGTTATTTATTTAAAATAGTATAAATAGAATTCACTTTTAAATTATTTAGATAAGAGGCGGGCGGAAGCATTGGATTGTTTTGTCCAAGTACAATGTATGCCCGCTTTCTGTTGAGGTGGATATATAGATTTGACAAAATAAGGGGGCAGAGGTCTTGTGCGTTGATGATGCTCTTAAACTCTTCAAAACTCAGAATCTAAATAATTTGAATCAGATATTTTGAACAATGAAAGCATGCAAATCGAGACTAAAATGTCCCAAAAAAAGAATTTAATAAAATTGATCAAAATCAAAATATCGAATAATCTGAATTATATAGAATTATATTTCAATTTTCAGATATGACAATTAATGTTCTAACTTCTAATCATGCTTTTGAATTATTAAAAGCAATTAAGGATCCAAAATTAAGAATGCGGGTCATAGATGAGTTCAATACATTTTGGTTCATTTACAACAAATACAAAAACAATTGTTTTCCCACCTTCAAGCTCATTTCTGTCAGAATCCGAATAATTTGAATCAGATATTTTGAACAATGAAAGCATGCAAATCGAGACTAAAATGTCCCAAAGAAAGAATTTAATAAAATTGATCAAAATCAAAATATCAAATAATCTGAATTATATAGAATTATATTTCAATTTTCAGATATGACAATTAATGTTCTAACTTCTAATCATGTTTTTGAATTATTAAAAGTAATTAGGGATCCAAAATTAAGAATGCAGGTCATAGATCAGTTCAATACATTTTGGTTCATTTACAACAAATACAAAAACAATTGTTTTCCCACCTTCAAGCTCATTTATGTCGACATGAATATGAGTAGAGTTTGTGCAAAATATTGACAATAACTACATATATAACTTGTATATCCATCACGTCCATGTCAACACAAATTAAGAGAATAAAAAACAAGTCAATTCCCAGAAGTTTCTTTTTTAATTTGAGACCAAGGTTTTAATTGAGAGGCTAGCACAACTCCCTACTTCAATAAGTGGAAATGAAACTTGAGATCTCAACCACTTGATGCTATCTAAAAAACAATGACACCTTTCAAAATAACCAATAAAATATCAACCTCATTTTTTAAAATCAAGTTATTGAATATTTTGAGTAAGGTAAAACACTTTATTTGTTTAGTGTTTCAAAATATTTAATTATAATCTTCCTTCTTAGAATTTTTAAAGATTGTCCTGGTTAATTGTAGAGTGTTCCTTTTTCCTTCCCCTCTTTTTAATTTTCTTTTCAAAATAATAAAAAAAAATTATAACATTTTATCCAAAAAGAAAAAAAAACAGAACCTAGATGTAATTAAACATGTCGATTGAGTTTCCAAACCAATACAAACAAACACTGTTCAGCAGCTAATAAAAAATTAAAAGAGAAGAAACTACCGATCTATATTAAGAATCTCGAACCCAATATAGGAAATAAAAGGCTTTAGTATGTGAATAGTTGTATGGCTAGCATAAGCCCATCAAAAGAGGAAGAACACCAATTGACGACAACAAGTATTTCCTATTCCTAGAGCAATCCCATTGAAACACAATTGTTAGTAATTTTTTCTTCAAGAATAGTAAAATTTGAATATGATCAAATTAAGTTAGGCACACTCACACTCTCAAGGAACATCTAGAACGACGTCTACAAATCCAAACAATGTCATTAAACTCGTAGTCACCTCAAAAGATAAATCAATTCAATATCAATAATATTATGATTGAATATTACCACACAATATTGTAGATTCCATGTGACAAATAGAAGAAGATATAAGATGCACATTCGGGGAATGGAGTAGTTACATTTGAATATGCAGTTCAAATTAAAATACTGAAATAAAATAGTCATAATTAAGAAAACAATTCCAACAACAATGCCTAAAGGGAAACTACAACGATTCCCCCAACAAACAAAAAAACACTAGAAATTAAAAGATTAACCGAGAATGTGATCATCAAACATGAACTTAGTATTAGTGTATTATCCATACTAATGTTCTGTAATATAATGTTGAATAAAAAGGACAAACCTCAAAATGAGAAGGGGTACCAACAACAGTAAGATCTTGATGGAAAAATCGAATGTCTTGTCAGGATTGTAAGGTGCTTTTTGTTGAGGTAGTTGTTGAGGCGAAATGTAAGTTCGTTTGGGAATGGTTGATGAATAGATCTAGCCAATGTAGTATTTTATATGTTTCTTTTGTGGTGTGTGGCTAAACCAAAATATCTTATTTATCTTCCTCACCCAATGGAATTGATAAAATTTCATTGATAATATCAATGTGAAAAAGATTATTTAATAGTTATTTATCACATATCTTAGTTCCTTAATTGAAAAGATCTTTATTAAATTATTGTGGATAATTACTTAATATTGGAGAGTATTAGCTAAAGAAAACCACTGATGTTCCCAAATTTTTATATTCTTATCTGAAATGATTTGTCATTTTGTATTTTTTGTAAGAAATATATTTCCCCACATCAAGCTTTCCATGTCCATGAGAAGTTTGCCCTATTACTTGAGTTCTAAAAAGTTTTGTTTGATAAATAAATGGCTTTAAGTATTTTGGCCCAAAATGATTAAGGTTCGTTTGCCAATCTTTCTTTACTAGCATCAGCATCGTCTTGTTCATACTTTGGATATCCTTAAAACTTATTCCCCATTATATTTTATTGTAATCGTATTTTTTCATTTAACCCAATAAATACCTTTAGTTTCTCTTTTAGTTTTCCACTAAAATTGATTACTCAATGTTATAATTCTTTTAGTAATAGAAATTGAGAATTTAAAGATATTCATCAGATAATTTTGTAAACTTTGAATAATACTTTTGATTAAGAACTTCTTTTCTTGTTTGAGACAAAAATTTTGATTTCCATCCTCTAACACACCGTTCAATTTTTCCTAAAAGATTATTAATTAAACATCTCTTTTTAGATCTTCCCCATTCAAGTGGAATTCCAAGGTAAATCTGAGCATAAGTACTCAAATATATGTTAATAAGTCTAGCTAGATTTTGTTGGATTTTAATGGGTATATTTTATGAAACGGTTGTTATAAATTGCATGATTAACTTGAATCATATTTGCATTATCTTTCTGATAAATTCTCATTATAGTCTGTCATAGGCTTTTGTCATGTATACTTTCAGTGCGAATTCATACCTTTTTCATTTTTTCCTCTTTCTGAAATTATGCATAACTTCTTGAACTATGAATATATTGTCTTGGATCTGTCTTCCTTAAACAAACCCACTTTGTTGTTTAGAAACTAGTTTATGTATGAGTGGTTAAAGTTTGTTGGCTATCACTTACCATGTTGAAGTTTTAACTTTGGGAATAAGACATATGTTGGTGGAGTTAATCTTATATGGCATCACTGATTAAATGAAAAAGTTTGATACTACTTGGACAATGTTGTTTTCCATACTTTCCTAAATATGTTGATAATAAAGTCATGGGAGTCCATGTGGTCTTGGGGCTTTATTTGGTTCATGTCAAATATCGCTTTCTTAATCTCTTCTTTTTAAAGGGGTTTTAGTTAACATCATGTTTCACTCTTCTGAAACTTTTTTTTTTCAATACAATCTATGACAAGATCTATGTTTCTGATTCTTTTAGAAGTGAATATTTCATTGTAAAACTTGGTAATTTGGTCTATAATCTCTGATTGTGAATAATAATTATCTTCTTCATCTTTAATCTTGTTGATGCGATTTTTTTTCTCTTCTTCCCATTGTGCTAACGTAGAAAATTTTTGAGTTTCTATCACCAACTTTAAGGTATTGGATTCTTGCTCTATCTTTTCAATACTTTTTTTCGTTGTTCCCTAATTTCTCCAGTTGATTTTTTATTTCCTTGATTTCTTGTAGATGAAGTTCAGTTGGTGATGAGTTCTAGAGCTTGGTGATACTTGTTTGTAAATGTTTAATTATTTTTTTTTATTTTCGGTGTTATGTCTCTTTTAGTCTTTAAGAATTCCCACATGTGCTTACACTTTTTTTTTAATAAAGAGAGATTAGAGATAGAACCATAAGAAAACTAATGATTTTTACAGAAAAAATACATGATTCATAATTAAAGCCAATGTGATTCAAATTTAGATGAGTATTGTTGCTTATAGTTAATATCATTGAGTGTGAGTTCAATAGGAGAATGGTCAAAACCTTCTAGTGGATAAGCAAAAACTGATAGTTGTTGATAGGTTTCTCTCCATTCTGTAATGTGAAAAATTTTATCGAGAATTTTCTCACATTTTGGTTTCCTTCTCTTTCGTTAAATCATGTATACAGACTACCTCCATGTGACATTTATGTAAGATTGCATGTATTTATAAAGTCCCTAAATATAGACATTCTTGAGTGATGAATTTTCCTTTGTGTAGCACTGTCAGATGCATACATTATTTCATTAAATTCTTTGCTTATCAAATCATGGTTTATTGCTTGAATGTATTGTTGATTTGATTATTTTCCATAAATTTCGTCTTATCTGTAGCTTCAGGAAAACCATATATAAAAGATAGTATCCATATATCCTCTGACCCAGGCTATTGAACATCACTATCAATAAAGAATTGTGTAAAACAATTGAATGAGATGTTAATGTCGTTTGACTAGAATGTTGTTACTCCTCCAACCATTTCAATCGAAGGTAAAAATTTTGAATTGAGAATTCCGACTTTCCTTGCTATTTTTTTTTACTTTGTCTTCCGTCATTCTTGTTTTTAATAGACATATAACTATTTTTGTTCATGTCCCCACATATCCTTGAGCTATGAAACTGTTAGGGTGGATCCCAACCCTTGACAATTCCAACATATTATACTCAGTGGATCCTAACCCTTGACAATTCCAACATATTATACTCATTGTCCACCTTTGAGCTTTAAGGACATGGTTTCGTCAACCTTAGTGGGATCTTCTTGTATCGCTTCTTTTCAACTAATTTCATTTCTCCTTCATTTTCTTTTTTTTTCTATATCTCCCTATATCTTTTTCCTTCTCTTTTTCATTTTTTTCCAATTACTTACTTTTTATCCCTTTTCTTATGTTTCTCCTAAAGAATGTTTTTTTCTTTGTGGGTATCTACCAACTTCTGAATCTTCGTTTCAAATGTTCAATAGGTAGTGTTCATTTTTTTTCCCGTATTCAATTTATTTACTTTTTTATGACAATGTATTGAAGTCGCGTCGTTATCATAGGTTGTATCCGTCTTGAGTTTTGAACTTTTGAGTGTTATTTTTGATAAAGTTTGCACTTTCCTCTTGTTTGATCTCGCCTCAGCTAGATTATCTAATTGCATAACTTTTATATTCTGCTCTAAAGTCTTACTTGCAGTGTTTTAGGAGAAAAATGGTTGTGTATCAGATTGATTCCCTCCTTTATCTATGTATTGGTTTGTATTTGGAATCACACTAATAACTATTAGGTTGTTAATGCTCTCACGTAAAATTTAGGATGGTGGGTTTATTGTGGAAACAAAAACATTTTGTTTTAATTCATCCACATGTTGGTTCATATTTACCTCCATTGTATTTCTCATACTAAACTTACTACATTCTCCTTGATATTTTTCATTTTTAAAATTTTCTTTTCGTAATTCCCTTTAGTAATTTTTAGATTATTAATATGATTTTATTTTGAAATGATTGTATCAAGTTTAAATAAAGTATATGACTTAATTAGATCACATACATCACTCTGTTATTTCATCTTTAGTTGTTCTTTGAAGGTTCGCATATTTTTGTCTCCAAGTGTTATTTTATCTTCTCCTATATATGTTCCGTGCATGTAACTCATTTCCTGTTTGACAAAAGCGATAGGTTAGCTCATGGACGGCTTATTTTGGCATAATTTGGAATAAGACTTGTAGCGCTTTCATTCAAAAGTTGTATGGAGATTATGTATTATTATTGCATTTTTTTCCAGTTATGCCATATTTTACTTTACATTTGAAACATACATCTTCGAGTTTTTTTTACTTGAATGTTATCCAAATACTTGATTCACTAGTTATTTTGATGCATACCGACATCTATTTCGATTCGAAGTCTAACAAAGTCTAAGATGCATTTACAATGATAAAATATGGCATCTGTTTTTATTTATGGGTCGACATGTTAGATTTATTGGACTAATAAATATAAATAATGTGTTTGGGCTATTTTTATTCGGAATTCAATAAAAATAAAGTGATCATTAAGTATTTTTTATTTTTTATTGAATAAGTCACATAATTAATCATAATTAATATAATGTGTAGAAACTGTCAATTTATTTATTATTTATGATGGTTAAATAATAAATAAATAAAGAAATATAATATAAAAGAGTTGTGGTTCCCGATTCACAAGTTGCTAGTTTTCATTTTCTCATTAACCTCCATCGTAAGAGAGAAGAAGGGAGAAAACAGCTTGGAGAATCGGAAGAGCAAACCCAAACTCAAAGATCTTCATCATGAATTCAGGTACGCTTCCGCTTATTTAATCAACTTATGGGCATAGAGAAATTTATGTATTAGGATTGTGATTCATGCATGTTAGATATTATCGATCTATAGGATTATAGATTAAAGCCGGAAAGGAAATGTATTTGTTTAGAATCATGAATTTAGGACTAAAGAAAATTTCTACAATTGGTATCAGAGCCAATCTCTATGTTAGTTTGTTGATATTAAGATTTTTTTTATGATATCATATTATGATTAAATCATGAATTCAGATATCGTAGTAAAGATGATGATTTGAAGAAGAATGATTTTTAGGGTTTGCGATTCTGGTTATTTTTTTTTAAATAAATAATTAATTAAAGATTAAGTTTGACTGATATTATTTATTTAAATATATATGTACGGAGTTTTGAAAAGTTGAGAAATTTAATTATTTATTTAATTAATAAAGATTTTATTATAAATAAATCACATAACCTATAATTAAGGATATATATATATTATTAAATATATGTATTTACAGACAACTGGATTTATAAGGAGATATATATTATTGAATATATATAAAATAGTTAATTATTATGTCATATATATTTATTTATTTGGAGCATAAAAATATAATTAAAGAATTATATATTTTTTTATTTTTTTAAAGAATTATATTTAAAATATATATATACAGGTTATGTATCTCTTTCATAATATTATGACGTAAATAAAATAATATTAAGAAAATAATTAAGAAATTTAAGGAATTAAGAATTTAATTAATAAATTTAATTCGGTTTTTTGAGATTTAATAAGTTTATTATTCTAACCAATCAATTGAAACAACATATTACCAAAGTAATCTATCTTGTGAATGTTGATTCGGTATATAGATTTTAAATGATAAGTACGTTTGTAATTTGTAATTCATGCGGATATTATATCGGTCCAAAGATAGATTAATATTGTCGGGCCGATTTACAGAATACCTGTGATGATGAATATGTGACGATTATTCGGTTTCATGTGAACAATAATTCAATCCAAAGATAGAATCATTGTTTGACAGGATTTATTGTCAGTATTTGATCATTGCACAAAATATCACTTACAAGTTAATATTTCTGTCCAAAGACTAAATATTAATGTTGTGCTAGATTTTTTTTTGTTGATGGAAAAATCTCAATGTGAATTTATTAATCAAGATGTGAAAAATGTGTTCATAGTATTTTTTTTGTTTAATTTCAGTTAATGCTTCTGTATCTACAATATCTGCCAATGTCAATTCTATTCTTATACTGAATGGAAATAACTTTAAGGATTGGAAGGAAAATGTTTTGATTATCCTCGGGTGTTTGGATTTAGACCTTGCACTTCGGATTGATCAACCCACTATTACGGATCAAGGTTCCCTTGTTGAAAAACAGGACCTTTAAAAATGGGAAAGATCAAATCGCATGTGTCTAATGATCATTAAGCGAGGAATTCCAGAAACGTTTAGGGGTGATATCTCTGAAGTCACTAATGCTAAGGAATTCATTGAGGAAATTGAGAAACGTTTTGCAAAAAACGATAAGGCTGAAACAAGCACGTTTCTTGCGAGTTTGACCACAATGAAGTATAAGGGAAAAGGAAACATAAGGGAGTACATAATGGAAATGTCTCACCTTGCTTCAAAACTAAAAGCACTAAAGTTAGAGCTTTCTGATGAATTGCTCGTGCATTTGGTTTTGATCTCTCTTCCTGCACAATTTAATCAGTTTAAGGTCAATTATAACTTGAAGGAGAAATGGACTCTTAATGAGTTAATTTCATATTGTGTGCAAGAAGTAGAGAGATTGAAGCAAGATCGGACTGAAAGTGCTCATTTGGCTTCAGGAAGTAATTTCAGAGATAAAAAGAAAAAAGGAAGAACCCTAAAGAAGCTGCAGGTGGTCCCGTGCAAAAGAAACAACAAACTAAAGAAAATGAGGAATTTAGTTGTTTCTTTTGTCGGTAATCCACACACTTGAAGAGGGACTGCACCAAATATCACGCATGGCGTGCAAAGAAAGGTGAATCTCTTACTTTAGTTTGCTCTGAGGTTAATTTAACTTCAGTACCGAGTCACACTTGGTGGTAGATTCTGGTGTTACTACTCGCATTAGTATTTCTATGCAGGGTTGCCTGAGCTGCCGAAAGCCAAGTGATGATGAAAGATTCATTTTTGTGGGCGATGGCAAATTAGTTGAAGTTGAGGCTATTGGGAATTTTAGATTATTATTAAGAACTGGTTTTTATTTGGATTTGAATGACACTTTTGTTGTACCGTCTTTTAGACGGAATTTGGTTTCTATTTCTGTTTTGGACAAATTTGACTATTATTGTTCATTTGGAAATGGTCAGTTTAGTCTTTCTTTAAATTCAAATATTATTGCAAATAGTTCTTTGTCAGTTTATGATAATCTATATTTACTTGATACAATTGCCTCATATAATGAAACTTTGCATACAAGTAATCGCGGTACTAAAAGAAAATTAACAAATGAAAATTCTGCATCAATTTGGCACAAGCATTTAGGTCATATATCTAAACACAGAATTGAAAGGCTTGTAAATGATGGAATTCTTGATTCTCTTGATTTTTCCAATTTTGAGGTTTGTATTGGATGTATTAAGGGAAAGCAAACAAACGTAAGGAAATTGGGTGCCAACAGAACTACAGACGTCTTAGAACTCATTCATACTGATATTTGTGGGTCATTCCCTACGGCTTCTTGGAATGGTCAACGATATTTTATTTTGTTCATAGATTATTATTCAAGATATGGCTACTTTTATCTCATTAGTGAGAAGTCCCAAGCACTGGACGTGTTTAAGGCATACAAAGCTGAAGTAGAAAATCAGTTTAGTAAAAGAATTAAAGCTATCAGATCTGACCGTGGTGGTGAATACTATGGTCGATATGATGGATCAGGAGAACAACGTCCAGGACCATTTGCTAAATTCCTAGAGAATGTGAAATTGTACCTCAATACACTATGCCAAGTTCTCCTCGCATGAATGGTGTATCTGAGAGACGAAACAGAACTCTTAAAGATATGGTAAGAAGCATGATTTCTCATTCTACTTTACCGGAATCTCTCTAGGGAGAAGCAATAAAGACTACAGCATATATTCTCAATAGAGTTCCAACTAAAGCAACAACTAAAACTCCTTATGAGCTTTGGACCGGTAAAAAGTCAGTCCTAAAGCATTTTCATATTTGGGGATGTCCAGCAGAAGCAAGGCCTTATAAGCCTCATGAAAAGAAATTGGACTCCAAAATAGTTAGTTGTTACTTTATTGGATATTCTGAGAAATCAAGGGGTTATAAGTTTTTTGTTCCCACGAACAGAACTATTTTTGAGACGGGAAATGCAGTGTTCTTTGAGGATATTGAGTTTGAGGGGAGAAATACTAACGAATTTGTATTTGAAGAGGAATTTGTTCAAATTCCTATAATTGCTTCTGATGATAATCATGAATTTATTTATGATATTAATCAAGAAGCAATTCCAGAACTTCAAGACAATAATACAAATCTTCCCATTGAAAATGAGGTAAACATTCCTGAAGAACAAACTCAACAACCTCAAGAACAAATGTCATTACGGAGATCCACGAGAGAAAGAAGAAATGCTATTTCGGATGACTATATTGTATTTCTCCAAGAACATGAGGATAGCGTTGAAATGATGGAAGATGATCCTATCAACTTACATCAAGCAATGCATAGTTCTAATTCTCATAAATGGATTATTGCCATGAATGAAGAAATTAAGTCTATGGAAGACAATAACGTTTGGGATCTAGTCTCATTACCTGAAGGTGCGAAACCTATTGGTTGTAAATGGATATTTAAAACCAAAAAGGATTCAAAGGGTGATGTAGAAAGATATAAGGCACATCTTGTTGCAAAGGGTTTCACTCAAAAGGAAGGTATTGATTTTACAGAAACCTTTTCCCCTGTTTCGACAAAGGACTCTTTTAGGACGATCATGGCATTAGTGGCGCATTTTGATCTTTAGCTACACCAAATGGATGTTAAGACTGCGTTTCTAAATGGAAATATTGATGAAACAATATGAACCAACCAGAAAATTTTGTGATGTGAGATCCAAACAAAATGGTTTGTAAACTAAAGAAATCCATATATGGTCTCAAGCAAACTTCTCGTCAATGGTATCACAAATTTCATGAAATTATTATCTCATTTGGTTTTGAGAGTAATTTAATTGATGATTGTGTATACCACAAATTTAGTGGGAGCAGACATATTTTTTTGATTTTATATGTTGATGATATATTGCTCGCTAGCAATGATACAGGCGTACTGCATGAAACTAAAAGATTTCTTTCAACTAAGTTTGAAATGAAAGATCTTGGTGATGCCTCTTTTGTATTAGGAATTCAGATACATCGAGATCGTTCTCGAGGTATACTTGGATTGTCACAAAAGAGTTACAATGAAAATGTACTAAAGAGATATGGCATGCAGGATTGTAAATCAGGAAACACCCTCGTTGTTAAAAGAGACAAATTTTGTCTTCAACAATGTCCTAAGAATGATCTTGAAGTTAAAGAAATGCAGAAAATTCCTTATGCATCTACAGTAGGAAGTTTGATGTATGCACAAGTCTGTACTCGACTAGATTTGGCATACATTGTCGGAATGTTAGGCAGATATCTGAGTAACCCTGGTATGGATCACTAGGTAGCAGTCAAGCGGGTTATGCGTTATTTGAAAAGAACTAAAGACTACATGCTCACATATAAGAAATCGAACCAACTGGAGATCGTTGGATATTCGGATTCGGATTTTGCTGGATGCCAAGACAGTCGGAGATCCACTTCAGGTTATATCTTCATGCTTGCTGGAGGAGCAATCTCATGGAAAAGTGTTAAACAAACACTCATTGCTTCTTCCACTATGGCCGCTGAATTTATAGCATGTCATGATTAATATAATTAATAGTACGGAACGGTTATGTGTAGAAACCGTCAATTTATTTATTATTTATGATGTTTAAATAATAAATAAATAAAGAAAATATAATATAAAAGGGTTGTGGTTCTCCGATTCACAAGTCGCTAGTTTTCATTTTCTCATTAACCTCCATCGTAAGAGAGAAGAATGGAGAAAACCGCTTGGAGAATCGAAAGAGCAAACCCAAACTCAAAAATCTTCATCATGAATTCAGGTACGCTTCCGCTTGTTTAATCAACTTATGGACATAGAGAAATTTATGTATTAGGATTGTGATTCATGCATGTTAGATATTATCGATCTATAGGATTATAGATTAAAACCTGAAAGGAAATCTAATATGTATTTATTTAGAATCATGAATTTAGGACTAAAGAAAATTTCTATATATTATTCTTCTTATATAGTTAGTCTCTGTGTGAGACCATGGATGCTGGATCTGCATCCAGATGGGTGTTTTTGTGAATTTGATGTCTTCAATTAGGTCATCTTCACCCATTCTTTTGTTATCAGGATCCTCAGCCGGACGGATCAGTTGGTCGTCGATCACCCATGAATCTTTTGTATAAAGTTATTTCGATCATCAATTTATTAAAAATCCTATTTATTGAAAGTGAAAGAGAATATGTTGTCTTCTCTTTTTTGGATCACTAGACCGTTGTGATTTCATTTGCCTTCCATAATCGCCCATACATATGATTTTCTTTATATTTTTTTGTTGCAAGAACATTCTTGGTTGCATTGTAAATTGTTGTTGGTTATACTTTGAATGATTATGCATCCATGCTTGCTATATCTTGGTGTATTATCAATATATTACTTGATTTCTCAATACTTAATTGAGAAATTTAGATCACTATATGAAATCTATAGAAACTATTAAAAAAATTTCTTATTTTATTATAATGGTCAATTAAACCGTTACGTTCCGAAATAAAAGTAGAGAATCACTATAATGATTTTCTAAACTTAAAATATTATATGGAAGGTTATAGCTCAATCTATCAAATGATAATAATTAGAAAATTTGATAAAAAAAAATATATTATAAAACACTAGTTTTCGCCATAATATGAAGTCATATTAAGACATTTTAAAATTGATTTTTTCTCAGTTAAGATACCAGAGTTATTAAAAACGTGATGCGATGAAAATGTTATATAAAATTATAAAAAAATATATATTTTTATAAACTAGATTTTAAATTTGTGTGAAATTTTTTATTTTTATTTTGATTTGTTATTTATATTTTATGTAAAAATTATAATTGTATTTAATTTTTGTTTTTAAATTATTTTTAAGAACAATGTTTTTCTTATAGCCAAACATTGTTATTCAACTATTTGTATGATTTGTTGAAAAAAAAATACCTCTAAAAACATATATTTAAATACGATTTAATAATTTAAATGGGTGAAAATCAAAAAAAATATATATATTGCAAAAATTAATTTATCAAAAAACAAATTCAAACTTGATCTAAAAATTTACTAAAAATAATTTTTATCATTTGTTTTTACTTTAAATTTTATTTAATTTAATAAAAAAAATAATCTAAATATAAACAAAAATAACTTACATATTTTATTTTGTTAATTCTTAAAAATAATTCTATTTTATTATTATATATTTGATAAAATAGTGAGTAGTATTATTTAATAAGAGAAAAACATTCAGGCATACACCAGCGTTTCTCAACTGTCAACTGAACCAAAATCCCTTGACTTCACCGGCACCGGGTTTATCTTTCGTTTCCGATCCACCATTAAGAAGAGTCGGAGAAGAGATCGCTGGAAATCACTCCTACCCTTCAACGTTTTCGATTGAAATCTCTTACCTTTATGATTTGCTTATCGGTCGACAGAGACAGCATGAGGCGCCCTCCTTTTGCTTGGCTGTCTTCAGATCTGCTGCGAGAAGGTCACTCGGCTGTGTAGATCTTTCGTGTTAGTTGAATTTAGGTCATCAAATGGCTACGAGGAACAGGACTATATTGTTTAGGAAGTACAGAGATGCATTGAAGAGCGTTCGAGCTCCGTCTAATTATGGGTCGGCGTCGTCCTCCGCCTCGGGTGGACCAGTCATTGAATTGTCCAATGTTTCTCTTCTCAATCCAAATCGATCTTATGCTCCTCTAAGTACTGATGACCCTGGTGGCTCCAGGTATATCTCGCCCTTTCCCAATTGCAAAACATATACACTATACAAAATTGAGTTTATTCCTCAAAAAAAAAGAAAGAAAAAGAACTGTTTTTGGAGTACATTGCTTGGATTGGAGTGAGAATGCGAACTTACAATGTACAGTTAAGCTAAATATAATGCAGTTTACCAAGTGTGTTAATTATTCAAAGAACTAAGTGCAAAATCTATAATATTTAGTATTGGTTTGATTTGGATGGAATGATGCTAACCATTGTTTTCGCAATCATATTATTCCAGTTGTTTCTGGGGTTGGATATGTGTAATACACTAACTGTTGATTAGGCATGTATCTTAAATTGAAATAGGGAATGGAATTAGCATGTAGATTTAGACCATACTGTACATGCTAACTTAGGATATTGAACCTTCCTTTGATCCAGTACTTTTGGCATTTCAGAAAGTTTTACCTAATATTTTTGTATATCAATGCAGTCGAGGTGCACTTACTGTGGGTCTACCTCCAGCTTGGGTTGACATATCAGAAGAAGTATCTGCTAATATCCAACGTGCCCGTTTGAAAATGTCTGAGCTTGCGAAGGCTCATGCCAAAGCTTTAATGCCTTCATTTGGTGATGGTAAAGATGATCAACGGAGGATTGAGGTTCTTACACATGAAATAACTGATCTTTTGAGAATATCAGAGAAGAGATTACAGAGACTTTCGTCTGGTGGCCCCTCTGAGGATTCAAACATTAGGAAGAATGTACAGGTAAAAGCGACTATTGACATCATCTCCTCTTTCTTCGCTGTTTATGATAGGAGTAGTTGAACGTAGCATATTATCTAAGCAATTTACTACAGTTTTGTACTAAATAACTGATCTTTGTTAATTCCCAACTGGAATTTCTTAAATGGTTCTTTCTACTCTTGTTTTTCCTCCAACACGCATTACAGTACTGGTCTTACTATACTTTGTGTTTTGTTGCAGCGTGCTCTAGCAACTGACCTTGAGAGCCTTTCAACAGAACTTCGAAAGAAACAGTCAACTTATTTGAAACGGCTTCAGCAGCAAAAAGAGGTAAGTGTGGGGTAGTACCATGTATGCCTTGCTGGACAAAATCACTAGTTATGTAGGTTCAGTCTTAATGCTGTCATTGCTTGTTCAATTCCTTCCTTAGAACTAACTACTTTTTTCTATTTGAATATTTTACTCGCTAATGAAGATTGCTCTATTTCTCCTATTGTTGTTTAGTACCTAGTCTATTGTAATGTAGGGTGCTGATGGAGTTGATATAGAAATGAACTTAAATGGTTCCAAAAGGGAAGATGATGAGTTCGATGACCTGGTAAGAGCTTGTTCTCCATCATGTACAAACTTACAAATTTCTTCAGTCAATGTATCATGAAGAACTGATGGTAACTGGATTGATTTTATTAATGTTATACTGTAGGGGTTTAGTGAGCATCAGATGAGCAAGTTAAGGAAAAACGAGGCATTTACAGCTGAAAGAGAAAAGGAGATCCAACAGGTATTTGGGTAAATTATAATAAGAGGATGCAGAAGATGTTATTATGAGAGGCTGCTGCTGCTGATTGTGATGTGATATAGGTGGTGGAATCAGTAAATGAAGTAGCTCAAATAATGAAAGATCTATCAGTTCTTGTGATTGATCAGGCAAGTCCCCTATTTTTATAAGTTGAGTGTAAATTGATTGATTGAGTTTTGTGCTTAGTCTTTGTAAATAAAAAATTATCCAGGGCAGTATCGTAGACAGAATAGACTACAATATCCAGAATGTTGCAGCATCGGTTGACAAAGGGCTCGAGCAGCTTCAGAAGGTTAATCATGCTGTATTTCATAATAATAATCTATCTGGTGGTGACTGAAATTGAATTGAATTGAATGAGATGGGATTTACTTATTACAGGCAGAGAGATCTCAAAAACAAGGTGGGATGGTGATGTGTGCGACAATTCTGATTATTATGTGCGCGGTTATGTTGTTTCTTTTAATCCTTAAGACAATACTCTTCTAATCCATCCATTCATTCATTCATTTGCAAACCTGAAAGGCTTTGTTTCAGTGGATGACAACAGTGGGAAGGAATATGGAAATATTATTAATTGATTGAAATCCTAAGGTTAGTTAAAAACACTATTCGGCATTTGTACACAGAATTATTATGAGTCTTGACTGACTAGACTATACATACTTTTGAGAATGATTACTATGAGGGAGGAAGGTTGTATAGGTAGTAGTAAGTAGTTTTTCAATTGAGAACTACACGTTTTTGACCTATTACACTTCAAATTCATTTGGAAAAGATTTGTATCTCTAATTTCTCTTTTCTTTATCTTTTGTTATTCTCGTTAATATTAATATATATAAATTACAAACTTAATAAAATACTTTAACAAGACAACATGGTGGACAGTTGCAATGTACCTCAGTTTGGAGATATCAATTAGTTGTCGGGTATGATAGCAAATTCAAGCGTCGAAATTTTACAAAAAAAACATAGTTGAAGATTATTGTCGGGAGGAAGCAGATGTTGTCAATGTGTGGAAAGGAAAGGGAGAAACGTCAATTCAAAAAAAGAATAACTTTGTTTTATATATGTAGGAGCAAAGAGTTATAAGATTGCAGAAAAGATATTTCAGCCCTGATGGTAATTGTCATAGAAATGAATATTAACATTCAAAGAATGGTCTTGTTGCCTTGATGGTAAATGTTACATAAATGAATATTAACATTCAAGTAATGCTTGACGGATTATGTGAAGACCACAAAGGCCTCTAGGTGGAAGCTGGGTTAGATAATTGTGTGTTGGTAGAGTCCTTAGAAGAACTTATAGATGATGACTCAAAAAAGAGAGAGATCACATATGGAAGTGGACACCGAAAATCGAGTTTAGGGATATGTCTCGATGAAGAAGTATCTATTGCCTCGAATGAGAAAACTAATGCATGGGAAGACACAGGTGATTAAGACCGAACAACATGCATCATTAAAAAACAGTGGTTAGGATTTTCAAACTTAGTTTCTATATGAGAAATATATTGATGATCAAGTTCAACGCATTGAATACATTGTGATAGCACAAAGAGGGCGAAAGAACATTGTGATAGCACAAAGAGGGCGAAAGAAATGTTCGAGGAAAGAGAAGACTATAGACGTTTTGAAAATTCGACAATAGATATTGTTATTGAGGGTAGGCGTTTATTTAGAATATTTTTAGTTCATACAAAAACATATACGTGGATGATTTTTTTTATGTGATTGAGGGTTGTGTTTAGGGTTTAGGGTTAGAGATGAAAATGAGTTTACTAATAGGGAGACAAGAGGATAATGATAAATGGAGTTACTGGTCAAACCAAAAGTTGAAAATGTTGGTAATACATATAATTTTAACTAAAAAATTGAATCAATATTTCAGGAAGACATTATGTGAGTTAAAAGAAAAATAAAGAGATCTTTTATCTTGTTACAAAAAATGTAAAATTACAATTCTTTTAAAACAATTTTATTGTCTCTTGTTTTTCGGTTGTTATTAAATTTGTTACATCGATATAACGAAAACTACACTGATTTAACACAATTAAAACTATTATAGCGATGAACTTTTGTAACTTTTTATGTTCAGTAACTTTTGAAATAATGTTTATTCGCTGAAAATAAAACTATTAAATAGATATTGACATCACTTTAATTTGGTCATTAACAAAGAATAAGAATATATCAAACACTCATTTTTATCATTGCATTTAAATTATTAATTGTGGTATGATCCATGACCACTAATTAATTTTTTTAAGTTGATGCCTAAGTTAAAATTGAATTTGTGAACTTAGTTCTTTTAAAATTATTTTTAACACTTGAGCGTATTTAAGCGTACTTAGTAAATTAATTAACTTTATTAATTATTAATTATTAATTGACAACAAAAATCAGTTATCATTTATTGTTGATTAACAATAAAATTAATCACTGTTAATTTGTTGACTGATAACAATGGGATATATTTCTGTTCTACACATCTTTTATATTATTTTTTCCAAACTACAGACTTTTCATTTTTTTTTTTGAGCTATTCATTTTTTTTTCTAAATTCACAAATTATTTTATTTTATAAATATAAAATACATATTAAAATAAAATAAAAATTAATTTAAATATTAAACATTAAACTAAAATATACTATATAAAAAATAAAATAAAATAAAATACATCAAATAAAAGTTAAAATAAAATATATAAGTCAAACTTATTAAAATAAAATACATATTCTTATCAAAATAATATATATATAAACAAATAAAATATATTACATAAACATTCAAAATACATCAACTAAAATTAAAATAAAATACATTACAACAAAAATAAAATCAAACTTATTATAAAACTATTAATATATATATATATATATATATTAACAAAATAATAAATTATATAAACAATAAAATAAAATATATTACAATAAAATTTAAACTTAGTCAAACTTATTAAAATAAAATACATATTTGATTTCATTTCATTTTATAATAAGTTTTACAATATATTTGATTTTTATTCTAATACATTCTATTTTAATATTTATCTAATATATATATTTTTTAATATATATTATTTAAGTTAAATTTTATTTTATTTTAGTCATTTAGTCTAAAAAAACGTTTGATATGTCGTAAAAGAAAATGAAAAAGTTGGTAGAACCTCTTACAAATATTCGGATTATTGTTCATTTTAACTAATAAATTTATTTCGTTTTCAAATGAAATTACATTCATTCTTACTTCAAATCATTTTGAAGTTAAGGAGATAATCGTCATTTTGGTGTAAATCCTGTCTAATTGGTCGATTCAAAATATTACGAATTTTGTATTACGATATTATATTTTATATTTTGTAATATCTATTATATTATTTACATTTTAATTATATATCTATTAGTTCAACAACATCGTTATCGCTATCGTCTCTGCAACATCGTTGTCTAAAAATAAAATAGTATAGACGCGTCGTCGTTTGAGAATTAAGTTAAAAAAGTCGTCTTAAGACGAATGTGAATATTTTGTCCGCAACATTACTTAGAAAAATAAAAAGGGAATATACCACGTGTAAGTGAGATGTGTTTATATTTTTAACACAAATTAATATTTTTATAACATTTTAAATAGTTAGAATATAAATTCAAATAAAAATAAATATATAAAAGAACAATTAAAAAAAATATATTAAAAGTAATTTTAAACAAAAATAAAATATGTATAGTACAATTTAAAACATGATAATGTATAAAATTATATTTTCAACTCACTTAAATTTATACCCTAGCAAATTAATTAATTAAATATCACTCAATCAATTAAATGTCAATTTTCCATAATTTCATAATCTATATATATATAATGATCTTTAATTTTTAAAGTGTTCGGATTACCGGATCGAGAGCTGTGGTTAATTTGGATATATGTGAGAGTAAATGGATACTTGGGTCGGATTGTGGGTTGACCCGCTCATAAAAATTTTACCGTAATATTTTTTCACAATTTTTTATATTATTATTCGTGCAAATGCACGAAATACATGCTAGTTAGTATAAGATCGGATTCATACCTCTTTTGGATTTAATTACATTACTAATTCACATTTAAATTAAATAATATAATATTTTATTTTTGAATATAAGAAGTTAATCTTACCCCCCACAAATATTATTTTCTTTTTTATTTAATGCATTTTAAGTAGTAAAAGATTGAATGTAATATTTAATTTTAGTCATAAGACACATCCATTTAATTATATTATTTTTATATTCTCATTTTAATAAAATCATGTAATGGCTTAATTTCAACATAAAATGACTGGTCAATTAAGAGTTTCTAGCATGAATGTTTTGGGAACAAGTAAATACCTCTTAATTTGCTAATTCTAAAATCCAGTCCAAATGAAACCTAATGGTCTAGTTGAAATAGTGAGTGAGTTGAGAAAAATTTAATTTTTAAGTGAGGCTACTACCATTGAGCATTCCCTATTTGAGTGTTCTTGTGAATTTTTTAGAATCTTCTTATATGTTTACAATTTCATTATAAAGTCTTGTTCTATCTTGGCAAGTGTATATAAAGTTTTAATGATATTATTTTCTAAAAAAATATCATTAAGAAAAATGTTGAGATATATTGCATTTAACTACAACTAATTAAGGACTATAAGGGTGATTCATAATTCCCCCCAACTAATTGAGATAAGAAAATCAAATGAATGAATATATCTCAACAGGGAGCTTCAAGAACAAAGAAGAAGAATAACTAGCTGTTTAATTAATAAATTAATTCTGCATGGTCCTTCTTTCTATCATTTCACAAAAATAAAATCCATAATTTTGAAAATGAAACATAATACTCATCTATCAGCCTTCATTCTTAGTTGAAGTTGAAACCACCAGTAGGGACAGGAAACTGACCGTTTCCACCAAATTGAAACCCTCCTTCTCCTCCTTGAGATGCAATACCTGGTGGCATAATCTCTTCATCATCGTCATCCTCCGCCCAATATGTCTCGAGGATTTTAACTGCCTTCTCGTAAATATCGTTGTTGTCATGACTTTGTAAGTTCTCTATCTTTTCCAAACCATCAGCATCTTCAATCATTTGAGCATAAAGATTGTTATCCCCTGTCAGTCCTAAATTCTTCTCAGCTTCCCCTACCTTCAATATATTCTCAAGACCCTCTAAACAAACTGTCACGATCCTAGGATCAGGGCAAACTAGAAGATCACACATTGGCTTGATACATCCTTCACTCGCAAGGTGCCTGTTGTTTTTAATTTTTTTTCATTATTGTACAAGAAAAATACAATTTCTTCATTCATTATTATTCATTAAACAAACATACTTGATTTGGTCGTGTGTGCCACTAGAGGTGGCATTCGAGATTGCCCAGGCAGCTTCTTTTTTAACCTCAAATTCAGCATTTTGAAGAAGATAAACCATAGGTGCTATTACTTTCGCATTAATTATCCCCTAAAAACAAAAGGGTTGTTTTTTCAGAAAATGCCCATATATTTAACAAGACTATGATAATAATAATAAAATGTTACCTGGATCTGCTCCTTGTTGCCAGCAGTAATATTGGAAACTGTCCAACAGGCTTCCTTCTTAATGCTCTTCTTATAGTTTCCGGTCATCAGATTCGCTAAGTAGGGTAGAGCTCCATTGTTGATGATAAACTACACAAGCAATAATTATTAGCCATTCAAAAGTATTTAAAATTGAAACAACCAAAAATGAGTTTTCTTCTTGTTCTTCTTAGTACCTACCTGTGTTTGCTTATCATCTCCAGTAACAATGTTTCCCACTGCCCGAAGAGCGGGAATAAGAACAGAAGACGTCGGGTGACTGTAAACCAACAATTATTTACCAAAAATTAAAAATAACCCAATAGATAGTAAACAAAACCAACAAAAACTACTCACCCTAGAAGTTCAACAAGCCTTGGGCATACACCAGAATCTATAACATCTTGGATTTTTTCATTAGTTCCATCTGAAAGATATGAGAGAGCCCAACATGCATCTGTCAAAACCTCCTCATCATTTGAGTGAATAAGACGCAGGAGAATAGGAAGAGCCGGCTTCAACTGTTGTACCATGTCAAAACAAATTACTATTACTCAACTGTAATTAAAGATGGATGTAGCAGCATTGAAATAAATACCTGATCAAATTGCGGCTGTGGCTTGCCTCTACAGAAATTTGAAAGCGTCCAAGTGCCATTTCTTAGCAGGGAAATCTTGGAATGCTCGTTCAGTTGATTCAGCAAGGGGAGAAGTGCACCTTCATTAAGAACAATGTCACGGCATTTGGGAGAGTCCCCAGCAACATTTCCTAGAGCCCACACGGCCTGACAAAAAAAAAACAGTCAAATGAAAACTTACCCAGAAATAAAGAGTGAATGCACAAGGATTTACCTGCTCTCGAACATCATCACTCACTGAATTGAGGAGTTTCACAAATATGGGAATCGACCCACTGTCTACAATAACTTTAGTATTCTCAGAAGTCCCAGAAGCAATGTTTGTGAGAGCCCAAGCTGCTTCAAACTAGAGAAATCAAACACATTTAGAACAAGACAATACATAATACATATCATCAGACAAATAAAATACATAGATTAAACAATCTTACTTGAAGCTGTGAGAACTCATCCCTTGTAAGAAACTGAATCAATCTGGGAACCACACCAGACTGTATTACTTCATCAATTGGAGGGTTTCTTTCTGGTATTGAAAAGCCAAAATTCAATATTTTTTACATATTATGTATAGAGCATTACAGGGCATTACAGGGATGAACAAATCTTACCTATTGAAAGCAATTTCCTGAACTGGGTAGTAGCCGTCAATTGCAAATTACTATCATTCGAATAAATACTGACCAACATTGATGGCAAATTCTCCAACTGCAGTTAACAACGGTTAGAACAGCTAGGAAAAGTCTTCAAAATCCTAAAACTATAAGGCAGTTCATCGGATCTAGAAATGAAAACCTAAACCCATATGGGTAACTTCGATTCTAGAACAGATCAACTAACCGAATAAATATGATTCTTTTACCTTGCTGTCAGTGGAGCCGACGTTCTCAACTGTAGCCGCAAATTGCTGCTGACTTGCTTGAAAATCCCTTCGTTTCTTCTGCAAGTTCTCTTCTCTTCTATTCTTCCGGATCTCCACCATATCATCTTCTCTCCTCCTCCGACCTTCATCGGCATCGACAGCGACCTTGTACCGGTTCCGACGAATCTCGGTCCTTGCGTTTGGTCTAAGAGACATGCTTGGTTGACGGCAGAGAGAGGAAAGTTGAGAGTTTGATGCAAGGGACGGCTGTATGTTGAGGAAAATGAGGGAAACATACATATAAAAGGAGAGGGAATTCTTAAAAGAATGGGCTTGTTCACAATATGGACACAAAATACAAGTTATTTACGATATTTTGTCCAAATTTTGAATTTGAAAAGTGGGAGCCACTATTTGTGTGACTGTCCAGTAGCCGTTTGGCCGCAAATTCTGTTCCTTGTAAACATTTTTTTTTTATTTTTCTCGAAAACAGGAAGTTGGTTTTTAATAAGATTTCTTTTTATTTGATACTCTACTAGACTATTGAATAAAAATTATAAATATTTGAGACTAAGGGCTTGTTTGATCTTTGGTTATTGGATCAAGTTTTTATTGTAAAACACAACAATTAAATTAATTATTTAATCAATTTAAATAATTAAAACTACTATTTCTTTAAATATTTTATTTTATATTAATGTATAATATTTATTTTATTATATTTTAAATTTTATTTGAATATAAATTAAATTATAAAATTATTTTATTTAAAAAATATATATTAATTACATTCAATAAAATTAAAACAAAATATAAATAAGAATAAATTACTGAGTTACCCTTCACTTACTTTGGTAACTTACTTTTAATAATCAAACTAATTTTTAAAATAAATCTCACCTAAAACATTTTAACTATCATATTAACTAAAAGTGTCACCAATAACCCTTCTGTTGATTTTTTTTTTACAGAACATAAATATCATTCTAACTAAAATCCTCGAACTATTTTAATCGTCAACTTTTGATCCTTCAACTATTCTAATTATTGACTTTTAACCTTTAAATTATTTGTTTACCATAATTGGCACAAAACTATCAAAATATTTACTCGTAACACTTTTATATTTTGTTATAAGGGATGTATAATTTATTTTACAAAAATAATATGTAATAATTATTATTTAATGGACAAATTTATAGTTTGCTCTATTTTAATATATTAATTTTTTTATTTATTTAATAATTACTTCATTCATCTAATTACTCTTTTTATTTATTAAAATTCAAAGAGCATAGTGAGGAGTTAAAAAAAATAAACAAGAAAAAAATACAGAGGAAGAATCAGAGAAGGAAGAAAGTAATGATGTAGAGGAAGAAAGCAATGTAGAATCAAATAATGAAGAAATCAACGAAACTGATGAAATAGGGGATACTAAAGAAGATAAACCTAAAGACAATGAAGATGTAGTGATAAAAGATGAAATCAAAGATACAACAGAGAAGAAAAACAAAGAGGAAATTAAGGTTGTTAATCCTCAAACACGTAAAACTGAAATAGAGAAAAGTAGTGACAAAAGCCTTGAAATCCTAAAAAAGAATATATTTTATTATGTTGGTACGAGTTCATATAGAGAAAAATTAAACAATAAGAGCAGACAAACATCATCATAAGCTTCAATTCAATCTCCCTTAATGGAGAACGCAAGAAAATGGGACGTTGAAGATTGCAATATGGTCAAAAGGCGGATATGGAGACAACATAGGTTGAGATAGCTAGATTGTAGTCTTTGTTCATCATACTATGTGTTTTGTAATGTGATTTGACTACCACCATTCAGAAACTTTTGGGTATTTTGTTTGTCATCTTACAATCAAAACTAAGGTTTGTCTAGTTTTGATTATTGACTCTTCTCACTTTTGGGCTTTTTTAATGAAATGGTGTTAAACCGTTTTTTCAAAAAAATTATAAAAAATTATAATGTGTAGAGAGAAAAATTAAAATTAATTTGGTATAAAATCATTCAAAAATTATTTTTTTTTAAAGATATTATCAAACAAGATTTTTGAGAAAAATTTTAACAAAACCATAACAAAAAAAAAAAAATTAAATTAAATTAAATAAGCACTAAGATGTGAGAAGAAATGAAGGAAGAGAAGATAAATTATAGAGGAATATATATATATATATATATATATATATATATATATATATATATATATATATATATATATATATATATATATATATATATAATATTTTTTAAAGACAACAAAAGTTGAATATCTCCGGCCTTTCCTTTTGAGAGGTTTTGAGTTCCAGCTCGTTTGACCATATATATATATATATGAGTTTTTTTTACTTGATAGTCGCGCCCCATAACTCACATTCTTCTCGAGTGTGACAAGGAGCCAAAATAGTAGGTTTGGCCAGAGTGCGTTTACAAAACATAGACTAACTTGATTTTTAGAGTCGCCACCTAATTTACTATTCGAGGAATTAGGAAAGAAAAATATTTTACGTGTTCAAACACATTTTAAAATTTTATTTTTGATTCAGTGATTGGTTACACTTGAAAAATGGCTCTCTCGCACTATGTCTCACGTGTCTGCACATGACATACTCTATTTTAAACTTTTGGTCTTTTAAAAGAATATTATTATTCATCTTATTTATTTGAATATAATCCAAACATAAACATGTGTCTAGTTTTGTATCATTCTGTTTCTAAGGCATGCGCTATGTCATGGTCCCTAAAATTAAATGAATAAAATAAAGAGGAATGATAAACTCAACGAAAATTTCAGCGAAAACAAATCCACAAATCCGGCACATTCCGAAATACACATTTCGGGTCCTGAAATGCTTATTTTGGGTACCGAAAACGCTCATTTCGGGACTAGAATTTTATTTTATTTTGTCATAAAATTAGCATTTTGGGACCCAAATTGAGCGTTTCAGGACCCGAAATGAGCGTTTCGGGACATTTTATTTTTCTCTCTCTTACCTACGTGCGTTTAGGACTCGAAATAAGCGTTTCGTGACATTTTTAATTTTCTCTCTCCTACCCACGTGTGTTTCAAAACATTTTAAAAATGTTCTCTCTCCTACCCACATGACATGCCATGTCAATTCGTGGACTTACTTTCTCTGAAATTTTCGTTGAGTTTATCATTTTTCTAAAATAAAATACTAATACCTGTGAGCGAGAAAAGATTTGAAAAATAAAGGTACGTATATTTTTGTTTTTATTAAAAATAATTTTTGTATTATATATATATTATAGTGTTTTTTTTAAATAATCTTTTCCAATACTTTGTTTTTTTGAAAATTTTGAAAAAATTAAATAAGACCATTTAATATAAAATAATAAGAAGAAGAAAAAATAACAAAATGGAGCAAATCAATCTAGCCTTAAGCTAGGTGGTTAAGGAGTTGGCAAGAAACATTCACGACTAAGGATGACAATGGGGTGGTACGGGTGGGGAATACATTTACCATCCCCGCCCTGTTTTTATTTCGGGGATTTTTTTAATATCATCCCCGCCCCATTCGATTTTGTTCGGTTTCAGGGAATCCCTACGGGACACCGTTAATAAAATATTTTTAAATAAATAAATAAATTTATAAATAAAATTATATAAACGAATTTTGAATATAATATATTGAAATTTTATATTATTATAAAGAAATAAAATTACGACTCTTATAAAATATAATGAATAAATAAATATATTGGTGATTTAATATATGTAATTATGTTTATAGAGTTCGAGAAAGAATCGGGGTGAAATCGGAGCGGAAGAGACAAATACCATCCCCATCCCATCCCCGTTCGGTTTCGAGGAAAAACCGTCCCAAACGAGGCAATTCAGTTCGATTTTAGCAGGGAAGTTTCAAATTGCCATCCTAGTGGGTTAGTTCGGGTAGGTGGATCTAGGCAAGTGGAGCAGGTTTTAGGAGTGGGATTAATAACGAAGTAATTTCAGGTTGAAATTGCAAACTCTCTTAGCGTAGATGGCTTGGGGTTCAGAATTTGAAGAAGCGGATGAGGGGTTCAAATCCTTGGATGATATGTTCATTTTGTATTTATTTTTTAAAAGTGAGGAAGTGCTCATATAATAGACATGTATATAATAAAATAAAAGTTCTTCGGCGTAGTGATTTAAGATGTAAATGTGATAGTAGGTTCCTTCTTTGAATCCTACCACTGCACTTTTTTTTCTTCTGAGAGTCGCCTGTTGTAGTTATTCACTCAGCCAACCAAGATTTTAGAAGCCATTTTCTTTTTTCTTTTCTTGTTTTGAATCGATCCTTGTACGATCTTAAACCAACATGCAATACAAACGGGAGCTTTCCAATCTTATCTCAAACACAATGTAATCTTGTATTTTTTTTTTAAAAGTGAGGAAGTGCTCATATAATAGACATGTATCTAATAAAATAAAAGTTCTTTGGCGTAGTGATTTAAGATGTAAATGTGATAGTAGGTTCTTTCTTTGAATCCTACCACTGTACTTTTTTTTTCTTCCGAGAGTCGCCTGCTGTAGTTATTCACTCAACCAACCAAGATTTTAGAAGCCATTTTCTTTTTTTCTTGTTTTGAATCGATCCTTGTACGATCTTAAACCAACATACAATACAAAAGGGAGCTTTCCAATCTTATCTCAAACACAATGTAATCTTTAACATAAAACTAAAAAATTTCAAATGAGCTAAACTGTGATTTTTAAAGCTGAAATTTGGACATTTTTCTTTAGAACCAGTCATTCCTAAAACACTCTAAAAAAAATTCATTTACCATAGTCATAATAAGCAAGCAACAACTTAGACCAAAAATTGTAACATGGATCAACCATCCTGTAAGGAAATTTTGAAATCATTTCTTTTTTAGTTCATTTGAATGATCCAAAACCATGTAGAAGCATCACACGCTGAACACACAACATTATAAATTCGAACCTTGAACAAACTCACATTCTTGATAGTGGTTGACCCACATGGCTAAAGATGCATTGTCGAGCATCGACATTCTTCAAAACAAACATAAGGACAAGAAAAGTGTTGACTCTCTTTGTTATTATTTACTTTTTAGTTTTGGAAAAATCAAAGTGTACTTTGAGGTTCCTATCTCGTCTATAAAGCATACACATAATACGAAGATATAGTAGACACGTAAAGGCTTTCGACATGGCTTGATCGTTCGGTAACGATGAACGGCTAGGTCTTGGGAATCGTAACGGGGATTTAGTTTCTACGGATAAATCATAAAAGAAAGTTCACTCACATTGTTAGAGAGCATAAAAACCACCGACTAAGGGGAAGCATTGTCTTAATTGAGAATTTCTCACACATCCCCACAATGCATACCTCTCAAAAGAGGCCTCATCGTTGAGGAAAATAATTGATCCTGTGTACCTAAGTTCAAGTTTAATGGAACATCACTTAAGTATTTGTAATAGATCGTCATTCTTTATTTTCAAATTGTTGCATATAATACAATAGATGTTCAGATGACGTCGCACAACGCACGTCTTGTACTATCTCAAAATAATAGGGCGATGTCATGATGTACCCAAGATTAAAATTAATGCACGTATAAAGGTAAAATTGGGTGATGTACCCCATAACTTTATTTATTATTTTTCGCCTTTATTTATTATTTTTGTCTTTAGAATTTTCTTAGTTTTTAAATTTTTTGGTTGAAGGTGTAAAATATTATTCTTAAGAAGGATCAAAAGTTTTTTTTCAAGCTAAGCATCAATTTTTTTTCCATCTGAGTCGCTAGAAAAGTTGTAACACAAAAAATCGACAATTTCTAAAAAAAGTTTTCAGTACTTGATGGTCGTGCCCCATAACTTATATTCCTCTCGAGTCTCGAGTGAGACGAGAAACCAAAATAGTAGGTTTTGACCATATTTATAATTGTTGATTTAGACTAGATTTGACTTTTTTTTAGAGTTTTCACATAATTTACTCATCGAGAAATTATGAAAAAAAGCATATTTTGTTGTTGATATTTTCATGTAAAATTAATAAGATATATTTTTCTAACACGGATTCTCTTCAAAACCATGACTTTGTTGTTGATATTTTGTCAAACGAGAGAGATTACCTATAAAATAAATAATAAAAAATTGTACTTAATGTTTCACTAAGGCCTTCGCGTTTCGCTAAGGACTTCGCGTCCCGCTAAGGACTGCGCGTATCGCTAAGGAAGTCGAAGAGGCGCATGTTTCTGAACGCGCTATACCTTATTTATAATTCTTTTATGTGCGCGATGAACATTTCATTTTTTCTCTCCCTCGCGAAGGCCTAGTCTCTCTCTAGCCTCTGTTAACTTAACTGCTCCCTGCCTTGACGATTCTTCCTGCTCGTCTTCTCGTCTGTCATTAATCAGGTTTGTTTAGTTTTTGGTTTAAACTGTCTTATGTTAAGGTTTTTGGTTTTTGGTTTAGGGTTTTTGGTTTACACCTTCTTATGTTAAGGTTTTTGGTTTTTGCTCGTCTTATGTTAAATTTTTATGTTCATGGTTTCTCATCGCTATGGGTTTAGGGTTTCGCTAAGGACTTCGCATTTCGTTAAGGATTTCCCGTTTCTCTAAGGACTTCGCGTTTTGCTTAAGGTTTCGAAATGGTATTTGTATTTGTTCTTACATTTTTGTTGTTATTACAACTCTCAGCATAATTTCTTGTGAGTTGATTATATCGCTTACTGGGGAAAAATGTTCTACTCCATCTTTGGAACCCATTTTCTTCCAAATAGGCAACAATCCTATGATCTTTAACCCGGATCTTGTCAAAAAACCGATTAAAGTTGGAGATAGTGTACGCACGAGAAACCAAATCAAACTCCATATGACATTTATCAGTTTTGAATTTGGCCATAATATTCATCTTTATGTGATATGTGCACGCACCATGGTCTGCTTTTAGAAAATCAGCACACAAAGCATTGACGATGCTTGGGTGTCTATCGGATACGAAGATGAGATCATCAACTAATCCAATTGTTTCTCTCAGTTTTTGCATGAAATAAGTCCAGGAGTTATTATTCTCTAAATCAACAACGCCAAATTCGACCGGATATAGTTGCTCATTCGCATCAAATGCAATAGCCACCAATAGTTGACCTCCCACCTTGTGCTTAAGAAAACTGGCATCAACGCACAATACATGACGAAAAAAGGCTTTAAAACCCCTAATTGAGAGTCCTATGGGCATGAACATATACCTTAAGTAACCGAGCTCGTCTGTCTGGATGTTTGTTACGGTACACGTATTATTCTTTTCCAACATGTAAAGGTATGATGACAATTTTGCATAGGAATCCTCTATCGTTCCTCGCACCGCCATTAAACCCATTTTCCTTGCCCTCCAAGCCTTATTATAAGTGAAATATATCCCATAAGTTGCCTGCATGTGTCCAATTATTTTCTTAGGCAAGTGGTTATGGTGATGGTCCATGTACTTACTCTTCATACACTACCCAATAACCCATGCTATTATTTGCATTTTTTCTCTGTCTCGACAAAACTGAGCATGAGTGTTGTTGGTTTAATTTCCGGATCTCAAACATCTTAGATAATTTTCCTTTCACAGCACGCAATCTCCACTTGCATGTCTCATCCAAACATTTCACATACCAAATATGTTTTCTTGACTTCTCCACTTTGAATTCAAAATGATTAGTCATCGCATATTTATATAGCCTCAGTTGAAGTTCTTTTTTATTATCAAACAATGCACCGACTTCCAATATGGTTTCACTACTTAATGCTATCGCAAATGAGGGGTATGTCGGTGATGTGTTTGTCGGGTTTGTCGATGGTGTACTCATTGATGCTTTTCTTGCACTAAATAGTTTACCCATTGATGTTCTTGCACTAGATGGTGTACCCATTGATGCTCTTGCACTAGTTGTTATACCCATTGATGCTCTTCTTGTAGTAGACGGTGTAGGTATTGATGCTCTTGCACTAGATGATGTAGGTATTGCACTAGTAGTAGCATGCAAGTCCTGAGTAAGTATCCCATAATGAGGCAAAGAGTTTTCTCATGATTCATTTTGACTTTCAAAGA
This sequence comes from Impatiens glandulifera, assembly GCF_907164915.1. Classification (NCBI taxonomy): domain Eukaryota; kingdom Viridiplantae; phylum Streptophyta; class Magnoliopsida; order Ericales; family Balsaminaceae; genus Impatiens; species Impatiens glandulifera. The sequence goes on along the minus strand of NC_061863.1, from coordinate 20,012,151 downwards.
CATCCGAGGGTATAACTTCTGGTAGAATTTTTTGAGTAAGTGATGGTGGTAGTATACTTTCTTGAGTTGGGTATGTAAGTAGTGGTATCTTTTCTTGAGTAAATTGGTGACTTCTCTACTACAGAGACACACAATGGTGACATAGTTCGACCCGAAATCAACTGTGATAAATATGTGCTCACATCTTCATCTTGATCAATAACAACAGTGGGAGAATTTGTGATATGCGGAATATCATACTTGACTTACAACACTAAATCATATGTAGATTTTTGCACGTTAAGTCTATCATAAAGGATAACAACTAATTCGATAAACGTAATATTTTGGGGGTAAATCCAATGTTTTAATTGAAGTTGCATAAAAATACATTATACCATCAGCAACAAATTTTCACTCTCCATTATAGAAAACAAATACTTCAGCTGCAATAGAAAACATGAATGAATGAATGGATAAATAATATTATTGAAGTGAAGTGAAAAGGGAAGGCCCTTCGGGTAACGGGAAGTCCTTCGCGTAACGTGAAATCTTTCGCGTAACGGGAAGTCCCATCGGGAAACAGAAACGAATTAGAGCATCATGGTGGTGTAAATAAACAACAAACGTACTAGTTGCCATAATGCTCGTGCTCGTCGTGCTAATTGTGGTGTCCGTCGTCTAATATCGTCACCGCCTTCGTCGTCGAAGATCGTCGTCGCCGTTAAGGTTAGAGAGAAAGGTGAGAAGAGCGGGAAGAGAGAGAAGGAGAAGAATAAGAGAAATGGAAAAAAAAATGTCAAAGTTATATTAAATAGTAAGAGTATTCTGGACTTTTCACATTTTTTCACTTCGCAAAATGCGAAAGCTCTTCGCGTTACGCGATAAGGGTATTTTCGTAAAAAAAAAAAAGTGTTCACCAGAGCAATAAAAGTTATCGGGTGACCACAGATGCAAATAAGTGAATCATTAGGATCATTTCGTCTCATTCTCCACTTTTATAAGGCCTCATTTTTTAATATTTAATAGTATTATATTTATTAATCTTATTTTTTTTTTCTCCTTTAATATTAATATAAATTTATATATATATAAATAACTTTTTTTATTTCTTTTTTAATCTATTATTTCGATATTATAATATATTAATCATTTATATTTCATTATTAAAATTAGATATATATTTTTTCTTATTTTAGGGAATCAAAATTCTCAAAACTGGCTTTGTGTTCCTGTTAAGCGACGTTGGGGGAGGGAGGGAGGGAGGAAAATGGGAACTGATTTAGTAGCTGGAGATTTCCCAAAGGAACCTTTGCCGCTGGTTATGTTTGGTCTTCATCAGGAAGAGAGAAAACGATTGAAGGTGAAGAAGAAGAAGAAAGGTAAGGAGACACGTCATACGTGTGTTGGCATTTAGTTCATTGGGCGGCCACTAGGATCATTGGGCATGCGTTTGAGGAGAAGAACCAAGGCCTGTTGGGCTTTGCACCTCTTTGACCTGGGCTTGCGCGTTGACTCCCTACTGACCTGCTCCTGGGCCTGATTGACCAGTTTTCTGCTAGGTTGGCCCGGTCCTTTTTTTTTTCTTTTTTTTTTTTAAACTTACAAAACAAATATAAACAAAATTAATTAAGAGCACGAGTTCTTTTAACTATTCAAACATAGTACAAATAAATTTAGGGCGTAAAATGTGTCTACAATAATCGATAATTCTTAAAATTAATGTTAATTTCAAATCTAAAATAAAATTTAATGAAACAAAATTATCTAAGAAAAAAAAATTAATTCGATTTATATCTTTGACACAATTTCTGGAAAAAAAATTCACCCTCGTATATGTATGTAGTGGAAATTCATACGAGGGTAGGGACGAATCTATGTATGGAATCGGGTGGGCTGAAGCCCACCCCGAAAAATATATATATATATATATATTTTACGGTAAAAATATGAAATTATCCTTAATTTCTTAAAATAATTTAATATAATTAATTGTTTTTTATTTAATTATTAAAAAAATGGTAAAACTTTATTTTTATATATTTGTTTTTTTCAAAATTTTCTCTTTATTATTTTAAGCTCACTCTAAATTTTTTTCGGGCTCACCCCAGTTCGAAATCCTGCTCTGTCCCTAAATGAGGGTCTCTTATTATCAATTAAATAAACTATTAGTTATACACTTACTCACTAGTCACTACTCCATGAACTTAAACTAAGTACATAAATTTCTATCACCATATAACAATATTGTATTGTCAGAAGTTACAATAAAAACCGAGCAATTGATATTTGTTGAAAGAGTAGATTTCCGGCAAAGACTTAAAATTGTTTTTGAAAAAAAAAATAAAAGAATGAAACTTTGGTGTTCTTAAATTGTAGAAGAATAAAAAACATGTGTTGATCTCTTGAGAAATTGTCAAACAAATTAGCCTTTTATATTCTTCTTTGCAAGACTGAGGCACTGAACTAATTAATAAAATCAAAATAAACCCATCATTAATTGCAATTGAATTACATTTGATGATTCCACTGTCAATTTGAATTCTTATCCCTTGAAATGCTTTAAATATTCATATACAGTTGAAATGTTTGGTTTACCTTAATGATTCTATTGAATTCACAGTCAAATTTGTTGAGCGTATGCATTCAATACATCAGAGTCAAATTGCACCAATATAAATTCCTCTTGTTTGAATTCAACACTATTTTGTGACACTATTTTTTTATTCTTAATATATAGCATCTAGAATTAGTTTTACATTCTCATTTTCATTCCCACTAAAAAGTCATCTATATAGTTTAATTACAATAATTTTTAGAATCGTCAAAATTATTATAAGCTTCTCCTACTATTCATGCAAGTTCTACTATACTGTCAAATCACAACCATATAATAATGTTAAAAATAAAACAAAAATAAAAATAAAACACAAAATAAAGTTTTACACTTTTACTATTCAAAATTATTATAATAAAACTATTTTATTTTTATTGATTCAATCTATGATAATATCTTTATTTTACTTTTATAAAATGTAAATAAAAAATATTTCAATTAACTAACAATAAAATAATCTATTTTTTCATTTAAATATTTTGTATCTTTCAAAGAAAAGTATGTGTTAATAAAATATCAAAATTTACATGCTGTAATAAAAAAAGATTTGGAGTCTTGAAATATTAATTAGTCTATTCTATAATTATAAATTTCTTAAAACATTAATAAAGTTAAAAATGAATTATATATATGAAAAAGTATAATACAAATACAAGTTTGTTTAAAGTTTAATCACAAATGTAAAAAAATTAGAAAAAATTTATTATACTTATTCTTCATCCCCTTATTCTTCTATTTATAAATTTTTATTCTAAGTTGAAAAGTCACATCTTCTCATTTTTTTTTCTCTAATCTTGTTTAACTGAATCAAAATTTTCTTCTCAAATTTTTGTAATAGAAGGAATGATCACAGTATATATATAGTTGTTGGATCGTTTGATGCTCATACCTTACGATATTGTTGTTGATCATTTTGTGAGTACGTGTTTATTCCCTTCTTAATGATACAAAATAATAATATTTTGAGTTATTTTTCTTTTTTTCAATAAAAGGTTAATACGACTTATTTTTTTTAATATAACTGATTTTTGTTTTTCACTATTTAGGTCATACATGTAGATGATCTATTATTATTTGACATTACATTTTTTGGCGTTACTAACTAACCATCGGCTGATGAAAATTTTAATCGTCGTTCAAAATATTTGGTAGTGATTCTTCCGACACAATTTCACTAGTTCCTTAGCTCGCTTTACTTCAACCTTCATCGTTAAGAAATTTAAACTAGTTCGTCTTAGAATGACTCTTAACAAATTGTTTGATTGCTAAATAATTTTTTATTAATTTTAAAAAAAAAATGTTTATATAATTTGATTTTTAGATCATCTTTATTTTAGTTTTGTTAATATTATTTTATATATATGTATCTCTCAATTGAATTTAAACTTATATGTATCTCTCAATTGAATTTTTGAATTCTCGAATTTAGTGAGAATTAACTTTTTTATCAAAATAAGTTTATCCATAAAAACACTATGATTAAACACACTAAAATAGTTTAAGTTTAAGTGATAACTAAAGAAACAAGAACAACAACTACTAATTCATCGGCTAATATATTCCCGAAAAGTCGAAAACTAAGTGATAAGGGTTTTGTGAAATCTTCTAAAATATTAATAGGTAAAAGGATTGGAGTTGGTTGAATGTATTTCGCGAAATAAAATGGATTATTTATGAAATCATAAGTTTAAGTTTGCATTCTCATTGAGACATTCTTATTAGATTGGATCGTGACGTTTGGATAATGATACCTACCAAAAAATAAATTTAGCTCACAAAAACAAACATGAGTATTTAAAATGTCATCATATACACTTCTAACTCAATGAAGGTTTTGGGTTTGAGCCCGTCAGGCGGCAAGTTCAATGTCTGATTAAATGGTTAAGTGCGTTTGCGGGTTATGTGATTTACCTGTGGGGATTAATCACACTTTAAAGAAGAAGCGGACCCAACATTTTAAATAAAAACTCAATGAAAGTAACTACCATTATATATATCATTTCATGGGTTGGTTTGACTTACTTTGTTTTAACACTGACGCTTAAAAAATCAATTGAGCTCGGATTTGGAGTGACCATAAACTAATTATATGTTTGTTGAATTTTTTAATTAAAAATTTAATTTTTATAAATTGTTCATATAATTTGACATATCATATCAATTATTTGTTTTGTAAATGTTATTTGATATTATTTAATAATTAATTTCTAATATATAATTCTCTAAATTGAATTTAATCAGTATTAATTTTATAAAAAAATGAAGAAAATTATATTATAATTTTTTAATTTATTTGATATAAAATATTACTTTTTAAATTATGATCAATATTATAATAAGATTTTTTTATATATTAATTTAGCCTAAAGAATATTTTTAGATAATAATTCAAATTATATTTTTAAATAATTATAATTTTTTATATACATAACAAACATAAATTTAGCAATTATATATTCAAATTAGAAAATATGTTAAATAGATTTGTTATTGTTGTAATTAGTTATCATGCATACGTCATCGGTTAGGTAATGGGTAGATAGATGTAAAAAACAAATGTTACAAATATACCCGTCCTCGAAGGTTTGAATTAAACCCTTTTAGGGACGGAATTTTGAATGAGAAACCAAGACAAATTAAATCAACAAAATGGACTCCATTACCAAAAAGCTAAATGCAAAATTGCCAAATCTTTGAAATCCCCCTATAAAAAGTAAACCAAACCAAACCCAACCATAAAACCGAGAAGCAGAAACAGGTAGCAGTCCATATCTAACAATAACTCCCTCCATTTCCACCCATGGCAGCCCTTCAAGCTAATCATTTTAGTTCTCTGATCTCTCTTTTCATGGCTATGCTCTTCCTTTCCCCACTAGCAATCGCCATCAACTCGCCGCCTCTTGTTATCAGCACTTGTAACCAGACAGAGTTCAAAGATGTATGCATTTCGACTCTAAGTTCGGACTCTCGGAGCGCCACCGCGGATCTGTATGGACTAGGGAGGATTTCGACGGAGAAGACGGCTGTCAAGGCCAAAGAAGCGTTGGCTTACTCATTTAAGGCGATTAATTATGGGCAGGATTATCCTCAATGGGCAGCTATCTCTGTTTGCTTGCACGGTTTCAACGATAGCGTTGTCCCGTTGGAGAAGACGGGTTTGCCGGCGTTAGGACGAGGAGACTACGAGATCGCACAGGGATTCATTGATGAGGTCAAGATAGCAGCTTCCAATTGTGCGAATCAGTCTACCGATCTTAAGGAGATGAGCGACAGAAGTAATTTATTGCTTAAGGTCACCTCAAACACTATCTTCATCTTGAATATGCTCTCCTGATCATCATAGACGTACATGTGATGATGGGATTTACAGTAATTTTATGTTGCAGATGAATAAGTAATAAAAAAAAAATACTTGAGCACTTAAAATTTCAATACATATAATTTTATGCTGCAATTACATCAGAATATTACGAAGAACCAATAAAATAAATATAGTTATCTCACGTTACATTTACATTGAGTGGTTATGTAATCTTGATATCATCAATAGTGGCACATTTATTGCATTACTCCTGGCACTTACAACGGTTATAAAGAAATGAAAATTTTGCAATAATGCGGAAACAAGACTTTCATTAATGTAAAATAACATGTCACCGTACTTTTTCGGTCATTTAGGTCACTTGTGAGATCACTGTCAGAGTAGTCCACTATTTCTTCGTCACCACCTCCTTTTCGAAACACTAGACCTAAGTGTATTGTGCCTTGAAGGTATCGAAGCACCTACTTCATTGCCTTGTGATGTATCTCAGTTGGTCTCTCCATGAATCTGCTGACAACACCAACAACATAAGAAAGATCTGGCCTTGTATGAAGGAGATAGCGCAAACAACCAATGACTCTTCGATATTCAGTTGTATCAACCGACTGTCCTTCGGAATCCTTATAAAGTTGAGCCCTATGCTCCATTGGTGCCTTTGTTGAGTTACAATCAAGCATTCTAAATTGATTCAACACCTTTTGGACATATGTTGTCTGCTTGATCGATACACCTCCTTCGAACTGAGCTATCTCGATTATAAGGTAATATGAAAGTAGTCTGAGATCACTCATCTTGAACTCCCCCATTATCTACTTCTTGAAAAGTTCGACACCCTTTGAATCTTCACCTGTTAAAATAAGATCATCCACGTAAATACCAACAATAATTTAGGTATTAGCGTTGCCTCTTGTGTACACCGCTTGCTCTTGTGTACACTTTACGAAGCCCATTTTCTTTAAACTTTTGTCCAACTTTAGATTCCACGCATGAGTAGCTTGTCTTAGGCCATATAATGCCTTTTTTAAATTTAAGCACCATATTTGTCTTCCCTATGGTTTTGAATCCTTTTGGTTGGGTCACGTACACTTCCTCTTCCAGTTCTCCATTGAGAAAAGCTAACTTTACATCGATATGATGTATTTTCCAACCACAATTAGTTGCCTCAGAATGACTCGAATTGTGTCCATGCAAGCGATTGGAGTGAAGGTTTCTTCGAAGTCAATGCATTGTCGTTGCACATATTCCTTTGTAACTAAATGAACTTTGTGTTGGATCACCTGACTAACTGAGTTTTTCTTGAGCTGAAATACTCATTTGAGTCCAATTACCTTGTGTCCAATTGGCAATGGGACGAGAGACAACGTCTCATTCTTCTCGATGACTTCAAATTCTTTAGCCATTGTTTCTTCTAATTGTCGTTGTCCATCCGCTTCATTGCAGCAAGACGGCTCCTCCGTCTATGCTAACATCAAGTCTTCAAAATCAAGTGTCACTCAAGGTGCTTCTTCCAAGATATCGATCATGTTCTTGTATCGAACAAGTCCTTCATCACTCCCAACGTGTCCACCTGACCATGGAGTGGGTAGACCATTGCCTTGGTCTGTTTGTTCAATCACTTTCTCAAATTGTGGGGGATTTGAGACAACCCGTTGGAACATTCCTAAAGTAGACAGTCCTCTTATCGATCCACTCTCGAATGGGATCGTTCGAATTCCAACATGCTCGTGATTAACCTTCTCGTAAACTTACAGGGCTGATCACTCTTTTCAATTTACCAATACAAAGCTACACTTTCTTCGAACACAACATCACAACTCACATGGATCTTGCCATTTTGTGTTTCAAGTAACTTGTGTGCCATACTTCCTTCTTCGACACCAAAATAGACAAATGACTGACTTCTATCGTCTAACTTTTTTAGATGGGGAGTGGTCACCTTGACGTGCACTATACACCAAAACACACGAAGGTGCGCTAGGTGTGGCTTCATTTCAGTCCACATCTCAAATGGGGTTTTGTCTCGAACAACTTTGGTTGGAACCTAGTTGAGAAGATAGCATGACGAATTGCCTCCCCCCAATACTTGCTCGGGAATGCAATGCTTTTGAGCAATGACCTAGCCATTGCCATCACTATTCGATTACGCATCTCCACCACACCATTTTATTGATGAAAGTGCGGTGCGGTGAATTGTCTCTCTATCCCTACTTCCTCGCACAGAGTTGTGAACTCCTTCGAGAAGAATTCACCTCCTCTATCTAAACGAAGGACTTTGATTCGAAGTCTGATCACATTCTCGACCAATTGCTTCATCTTCTTAAACGAAGAGCATGCTTTGTCCTTTACTTTCAACATATGGAGCCGCATCCACTTGGAATTATCATCAACAATCAACATTATGTATCGATTTCTTCTTGGGTTGTTGGTGCGATTGGCCCACATAAGTCAATGTGCAACAATTTGAGTGTTTTTTCGCTCGAAACTTGGCTTTTAGAGGGAGTTTTTTCATTCCTTCTTTACAAAGTAATCTAGTGAGTCTAGGGCAACTTACCGAGACGGGTCACAGGGTGGTGATGGATGGAGAATAGCTTAAAGTTTTCGCTAAGAACCCTTCATGCCTTATCATGAAAGTGAGACTAACTCATAATCGACTATATCAAATTTGCAACTAATTTGGAATGCTTGATTGTAACTCAACAAAGGCACTAATGGAGCATAGGGCTCAACTCTATAAGGATCCCGAAGGACAATCGGTTGATGTAGCTAAATATCGAAGATTTATTGGTTGTTTGCGCTATCTCCTTCATACAAGGCCATATCTTTCTTATGTTGTTGGTGTTGTTAGCAAATTAATGGAGAGGCCAACTAAGATACATCACAAGGGAGTGAAGCAGGTTCTTCGATACCTTCAAGGAACTGTACACTTAGGTCTAGTGTTTTGAAAAGGAGGTGGTGACGAGGAAATAATGTGTTACTCTAATAGTGATCTCACAGGTGACCTAGATGACCGGAAAAATACGGGAGATGGCGTTTTACATTAATGATAGTCTTGTTTCGTGGAACTCCTAGAAACAGAAGACAGTGACACTATCCTCATGTGAAGTAGAGTTCATGGCTGCATCAGCGGCATCATGTCAAGCACTTTGGTTGAAATCATTGTGTTCGAACTAAGTGGTTCAAAACCTAAGGCAATGAAGCTCTATGTCGACAACAAGTCCGCACTTGCACTCATGAAAAATTTAGTTTTTTATGGTCGTAGCAAACACATCGACACGAAATATCACTTCATTCGAGAGTGTGTTGAAGGAAGTCAAATCAAAGTAGAGTTTGTTCGAACGGATGAACAAAAGGTCGACATACCTACAAAGGCTTTTCTAACATCAAAATTGGTGATGATGCGACACCTTATCGGTGTTCGTGATCTCGAACAATGCCAGGACTAAGGGGGAGAATGTTGCATTACTCTTGGTCGTTACAACTGTCACAAAGAAATGGAAGATTTGCAATAATTTGGAAATGTAAGATCTACATTAATGAGGAAAACGGAAGATTCTTGCAATCAATTTGATTAAATTAGAAAATTAAGAGTTTTTCTTTTTAGTATAAATAAAATGTATGGTTCTCTAAATTAGATTAGAAAATAAGAGAGAGAGAAACTATTGTAATTGCTATTAAGATATTAAAGATTTTATAGAAAATTTATCTTGGTCTTGTGAGTGATTCTCTCCCTAGACCAACAACCTTGACATATTTCTCAATTATATTGGGTGATTGAGACTCTTTCTCACGTGCCAGTGATGTTCACAACGATTCAAATATCTCGTTAAATTTATTTATTTATCCATCTAACCCTTAAGAAATTTTTTATTTCTTTTTGACGATATTTATAGTATATTGCAGCTCTAAAAATATTTAGAGAATTTTTACAAACATTATATTTAGATTTTTTATCTATTCATTTTGAATCTTGTGTCATTCTTTCATAAAATTAACAAAGTCATAATTGTTGAGAACTTTTAAAAATATGAGAAATTATCTCGTCTCTTTTATGCATAGAATATCACGTGCTTCCTTATAGTCTATTTAATTGGAATGGATGTGTTTGGACTTATGTTTTTAGTTTATAATTTTTATACTATTATTAGGATATGAAATGATATTGTACTAGGTATTTCAAGAATAATTGGGAGTAAGGTTTTTCTCATTTTTGGAAGTTTTTTTTAGAATATAGTTTGTAAGGATTTTGCTTTCAAAATATGCAAATCCTTTTATATATTCTTATGCAAATAAATCTTGAAATTTTCAACATGATAGTAATATTATTTTTTTGAGGAATAATGATGGAATAAGTATTGTAACCTCCGAAAACCCTTGTTCCGGAAAAGTTCGAGGTTTGAGAATTTCAACCTCGATTTGTATGTCAGTAATCTTCTTTATAAATAAAACATTATTTTAAAATATTTTTAAATGATTCCTGACAACTTAAAAATAATTAATTTGGAGTTCAATTTTAAATAATTTGGAATTTTGTTTTAATCAAATTACAATTTGTTTTAATCAAATTACAATTTGTTTTAATCAAATTACAATTTGCTTTAATCAAATTACGATTTGATTTTTTTTAAATCCGTTGTTTAAATTAAGTAGAAATAATTAGCTTAAAAGAATTATTTATTTGAAACAGAGTCGCAATTAATTTTTGAAAATCAATAAAAATGACATACATATACCAATCGTATTGGCGATAGTTTCTTTTAGTTCGTAGTTTGGTGATACTCGAGAAAGGACTTTCACGCTTCATCCTCTGTACCCGTTTTGAAAACGGTTTCTACTTATAAATTTGGCTTTTAAAAATCGTTTGTATAACGTTGTTTTTATCGATTATTCTTCCGATCTTAAACATGCATAATGTTTTGTGCATTATTTAAATATTTGTAAAAACAATTCTTTAAATGCTAGTACATGTTGCTGATGATAACTTAGGGAGGAGAGTGCCTAAAGAACATCAATCATTTGAAGGCATTAGGGTTTAAACATAAATTCCAAACGAGCCTTTATAGAAATATGTTTTTTTGGAAACATACAAAAAATATTTTGAAAATATTTCTTTTTTTTTGGGATTTTTATAAAAATAGTTTGAGGTCCTAAAATTATAAAAATAATGTTGGACTTTGAAAATAGAACGAAACATGTCTTAGGACTAGTGTCATAAGCCTTGAGTTTATTTTCATCGGTTGGGGTGCCGAAGTCCCTCGGTCGATGTGTTAAGGGCTCCCGGTCTTTGGTTGAAATCCTTGGTCGAAGCTCGGGATCTTCGGTCGGGGTTCTTAAGTCTTTCGGTCGAGGTGCTAAGGGCTCCCAGTCCTTGACTGAAATCCTCAATTGGGGTATAAAAACTCTCAGTCTTCGGTTGGACTTTTCGGTCATAAGTTCGCAAATTCTCAATCGAGGTTGAGATTCCTCGGTCCTAGGTTAGACTTCTCGGTCCTAAATGTAAAAATCATCGGTCGAACCTCTCGTTCCTATGTGAAGAACACAGGTCGAACCTTTCGTTCTTATCTGAAGAACATCAGTCGTACCTATCGATCTTATCGAAATTCTTGATCGGACCACTCGGTCCTCGGTCGGTCCTCTCGGTCCTCAAGAACATCAAAATTGTAGGTTGTGCAATTTTTATGGAGACTTGGATTCTTCGATCCAAGGGCCTGAGTAGCTTCACAAAACTCATAGAAACATTTAGAACATCATCCCAATGTATCAATCGACCTGAGTGATGATCAATTCGTTCAAAACAGTTTATAGCCATAAATGTTTTTTAAAGTTGTTTTGAGGTGAAAGGAGCTAGCCAATAACTTTCTTATACCTCATATAATTGTTTGATACCAAAAAAGAACACTGCATGTTCGTTTGGACCAAATCAAAAACTCGAAAAAATTCAATTATTTTAAAATTTTTGATTTTGACCAAACATTATCAGGATTGATCAAATATGATCCAAACAATTACTCAACATCATAACAATTATGTTAGAAAGTTTTTTGGGATGTGATCTTCAAATATTAGCCCAAGAACAATAAACCCGTTTTTTATTTTTCTTAAATTTAAATTTGGGATTTTTTTTAAGGCCAATTGATCGGTTCTAAACTTCACAAAAAGTTCATAAATGATCATAAGATCGATTTTCAATCATCAAGTTCAAGAACCAGACAACATATAAGCTTATGAAAACTAAAATATAAAAATTTCAATTTCATACTAGAAGTATGAATTAAAGGATGATTGGAAGCTTACGAGGTGTTGAAGAACACTCCTTATACCTTAAGGAAGTTTTTGGGATACATGGATCCAAGCTTTAGATCTTTATACGAAATTTTTGAAAATCCAAAGCTTTGTGCTTCAATGGCGGATTTTCAAAATGTTTTGATTTAGGGATTTTCACCAAATGATAATCCAAATTATTGACAATTTTTTCCGAATGTACTCAAGCCAAGCTTAACATTTTGGATTCATCCCCTGCTTTGAATTAAAGAGGAATGTAAGGTATGGAGTTTTGATCATCTATTTTTTGAAATGACAATTTTTAAGGCGTGCAGAAATTGAACTCTACTAGAGATTGTAATACTTAGCTCGCAACAAACTATTGGTCATTTAAAAGAACATGACATTTTACACTAAAAGCTAATGAGAGGCTAAATAACTAGAACTTGCTTGTTGGCAGGGAAGAATCTATATAGGGGCTCAGGCCCACCCCGAAAAATAAAATAAAATAAAAATAATTTTTTTTTATACGGTAGAAATACGACATTACCTTTAATTTCTTAAAATTTTTTAATATAATTCATTGTTTTTTTTTATCTAATTATTAAAAAGAGTAAAACTTTACTTTTATATACTTGTTTTTTTCAAAATTTTCTCGTTATTATTTTAAACCTAACCTAAATTTTTTTCAAGCCCACCCCAGTTCAAAATCCTGGGTCCGTCCCTGCTTGTTGGCGTGCATGTATTTCAAATCTTGGGCACAAAGCCTTTGCTTTGAGGTAATTTATGGTGCTTTTTATGTATTTCCTAAAATTAGCCAATGAGGATTAGTAATATGTTCTACATTGAGAGATGTTGTGGTTAGATGTTAGACTTAGGAAACCCGGGACCAATTCTTTCTTCCATTTGTGAGCTTAGTGTCTTTTTGGGCGTGTTCATGAAGGGGGAGTTACCTATCTACATTTGCAACTTCAATTTCCCCTATCAGTGGGTAAATTCTGTCTTAAGCTTGGAACCCTTAAACATGAAATTCTAATTTACTATCCCAAGACTTGTTGCTTATGCAACAGAACTGGATCGAAATCTTATATTCCAAATTTCCCCTTTGGGTAATTTCCAAATTTTCACTTATTCTCATTCATAAGTAATGACTTTCATTGAAATATTATAAAACAAACTAAAAATCTAAATAAATAACATTAGTAAAAGGAAAATCAAAGGAAGATTTCTTCGTGGCATTCAATTTAAATTTAAGAAAAAAAAGCATTAGTTAGGAGCAAATGGCTTAAAATTATCTTAATTAAAGATAATTTCATTTGAACTATGCCCACAATCTTCATCAAACAAACAATTCAATTTTTTTAAATCGATAAAGCTTCATTAGAAAGGCAGTATAACTGTAATCACAATTTTCATACATGTATAAATACTATTTCACTCATCATAAACTTCTATGGACACATCAGAATAAGGAGAAAGATTAAATATTTGGCCTCATTGAAAATATTATGATAACAACATGCTGTTAGTTCAGACATATGCTTGTCAAATTTTAAATTTAATCATTGGCCACAATAACATAAAACAAACCGGTGAAAATAAGATGAACACAACAAATTCAGTTTATGGGTGGTGGTATTAGCAAAAATGAATAATCAAAATCTCCATAAAAATATGAAATCTTACAATTTGACATATCATTCATCACAATTTCTTACCAAGATGTAGATCCATATTTAAAGAATCAAACTTCATCAAAAAGTCCGAAATGGCAAAACCCTATTTAAGAAACACAGAATATAAAGATTTAACTGGATTTATTGAAACAGATTTAAGAAATCAGATATGGCGTCAAGACAAACTAACAAACAATTGTTTAGTGAAAAATTCAAAGTTCAAACTCTAATAAAAAAAATGAGAGATAAACTTATAAATGTGAATGAAATAGATATATAATAACAAAGAAATGAAAAATCTAAAGAGAAGTGGTGGCAAAGAAGCTCAGATAGAATGTTGGAAAGGATTATAATCGCTGACCACATAGGTCTCATAGTGAGCTGGAATAAAAGGTTTATCATCATCGCTTCAAACACCACAAAGATAAACACAAAACAAATAATAATTACATAAATATAGAACAATTTATTTGAGTTTCAGAACAATTCAGAAAATAAAAGATGAACTTAGATTATTTGGAGGCAAAAAGAACACCAGGATGGTTGACATATGAAATAGTTGCAGCCAATTTATATAAGACACTACTAGGGTTTTAAGAAGAATATTACACCATATATTGATTTTTGGGCTTCTGGGTAATTAATTCCTTAATGGGCTTACCAGATGTTGGGCTGAATATTCAATTTTATAAATAGGATAAATAATCAATTAAGTTAAATTAATTTTATTAATTATAACATTAAAATTTTATATATCTCTATATAATTTCAAAAAAATTAAAGTTGTATAAAATCATTAAATATAAGTCATAATGTCCTATTTATCTTAGAAAAAATAAAAGACCTTAAATTGAATTTTTGTGGAAGTGTAGCAAATTAATGAACATATAGAGAAAATTTATAAGTTTAATATATATATATATATATATATATATATATATATATATATATATATATATATATTTTTGAATAAAAATAATAAAAATATTTAGATAATTGTTATTTTTTTTTTATTTTGTATTAATTTTTAGATTACTTTTATAAAGTTTTTAATATAAATATTATTTTATTTTATTTTTTCAGATTTTTATTTATTTTTTATTCCAACTTTTTTCTTTAATAATATTTTTTTAAAATAATATAAATATTTTTATTTTATATTAAAATACTTTTTAAAATAATAATTTAACTATTTTTATTTATTTTTTATAACATACAAACAAATAGGTTATAAATTTCAAATTTTCAAAATAAAAAACTAATATATATTTAGTATACCATTTTTGTTTTTCATCTTTTCTTTATAAAGAATTATTTCTCTATAAAATAGATAAGAAGTTACATATGAATAACTAATTTAAGAATGTGATTTCGAAAACTTTCTAGCCCACCTAGAGAAAGCTCGAGGTTTGAGAATTAAAAATCATTTTGCGTGTTGGGAATATTTTTAAAATAAAATATTATTTTAAAAAAATAAAATAATCCTGGATAAATTTTGAAATTAATTTTAGTTAAAGTTAAAATAATCTTTAGATGGGTTATAATCAAAAACAAATTCAATTATTTAAAAATTTGTGTTAAATTAATTAAAAAAATAATTTATTTTAAAATGAGTCGTCAATTGACTTTTGAAAAAAAAAAGAAAAAAAAGAAAAGGCAAACGTGTACAAACGTATTTTAGCTAGAGTTTCTTTAAGTTCGTTGTTTGGTGATACTTGGGAAAGGGTTTTCGCGCTTCATTTTAAAAACGACTATACTTATAAATTTGACTATTAAAAATCGGTTGTATAATATTTTATTTTAATCAATTGTTCTTCTAGTCCTAGACATGGGTAGGTTTGTACGTATTTAAAAAATTGTAAAAACACTTATTTAAATCCTGGTACATGTTGTTGATGATGACTAGGGTGGAAAACACTTAAAGAACATTCGTTTAAAAGGCATTAGGGTTTAGAAATAAATCTCAAACGAGCCTTTATCAAAATATGTTTTTGTGGAAATATTCCAAAAAATATTTTGAAATCATTTTCTAATTTTTTGAGATTTTTAGAAAATAGTTTAAGGTTTCAAAATTACAAAAATAATTTTGGAATTTTAAAATTTGAACCAAACAAGCTTTAGAATTGATATTCTAGGTCACGAGTTTGTTTTATCGGTCGGGGCTAAAAAAGCCCTCAGTCCTAGTCGAAAACCCCTCGATCCGAGTTCAGGATCCTCGATCGGGGTGCTAAAGTCACTCGGTCGGGCTGCTAAGGCCTCTCGGTCAATGGCTAAAATTCTCGGTCGGGTCCCAAAATTCTCAATCGGGTGCCTAAGCCCATGCTATAGAAATAATTCATTATGCACATCATTCTAGTAAAGGCTAAACGTACTAAGTTAAGAGTGTTTGAATGAGTCCTTACCTTTTAGGAAGATCGAACATATCTCGAACCCACTTAGTTCAACATTACGGGTGTTAATATGTGTAGACCCAATGACTAATGCAATGTACGTCTCACCATTGACTATGATAACATGATCGTTGGCGATGAATTTGAGAGTCAACACCAGGCTCCCTAATAGAATGTTTAACCGATCCATTCCGGATCGACCGAATTGGTACAGAAGTTTCTTTGTAATTTGCCTACTCCTGAACTTGCAACTTATCAACCGACATAGTGCTTACTTCCTGAGTTCATATGAGTGAATAAAGTTAGCCGTCTCAGGTATCTGAGTCAGCCCACACTTTTTCGAAGAATCCTAACCTAGAGAAGAAAAAAGACTGACCACTCAAAAGTTTAATGATAGGCACCATAACTAAAGACGTTCTTAGTCTTGTCGTTAGGCTAAGCATGTCTCGTGATATTTGCAGTTAGTAGTGAAAACGAATAAGAAGGAAACCAAACCGCCGCCACTCGATCAAGTACCAACGAAAGTTTTCTTTTTAGTCACCAATGGCTAAGATCCTTCCCTCACTTGTGCTCAGGCGGATTGGGCGATCTAATTCAATTAGACATTCTAGATAACCAAAATCATAATAGAAAGAAAAGTAGTTCATGAGCTTTTGATGCAGCGTGGAGGCTAAAGTCTTGGCTTGGTGCAACCATAGTCTTCCTAAGATCAAGTTATATAATGATGCATGTTGATGACACAAAAGTCAAATTGAAAGGGTATGTCGACCACTCGAATGGTGCACTTGAGGCAACCCATGATCTCACATCGAGAGTTTTCCAAGCCTCTAACACACAGGTCAGATGGTATGATATTGTCTCGGAACACACATATCTTCTCAAGAGTCTTACAATGACATATATTGAGAGCGAATCCATTGTCTATTACCATTGTAATAGTTCTTCCCTCCATTTGCATAGAAATGTAGAAGGCTTTATCATGGTCTGATTTAGATGATGGAAGATCTTTGTCTTCAAAGTCGATCATGTTATGCTATAAACTAGCATGTATGATCCATACTAGTTGTTTTAGGGTAGTGTTAGTAGGGACATTGGTCTTGCTTAACTTGTTAAGGATTGTTTTCCTATGTTCGATAGAGTACATTACGATTTCTCATATGAAAATGTTATCATTTGTCCTTTTAAGTTGACCCGGGAGGTTGTCTCTGTTGGGTTATTTTGATTGGGCTCCCAACTATGAAATAAAAAGCCCAGTACGTTTAAGAAGTCCAGAAGCCAGAAGCCCAGAAGTTCAGAAACCCTAGAAGCCCAAAAGTCCAAAAGCTAAAGAGTCCTTTTGTATTAAATAGGGGAAGGGTTGTCTTATTGGAAAAAGACTTTTGAGCTGTCCATGTTTTACTATAAAAGGTTGAGAAAGTGGCTTATCAAAATATATCTAAAAGTCATCTAGCATACACTTGTAGAGAGATAGTGAAATCTCTTTTTTATTTAGCTCTTATCTTCATTTATTTCGTGTTTAACATTTGATTATAGTGAAGCTTCTTTTGGACAAAAGTCCCGTGGTTTTTTACTCCTTGATTTAAGGAGTTTTTTCACGTTAAATTCTTGGTGTTCTTGTTTCATATATATTTCCTTTTATTTATGTTTGGACAAGTTTGGTGATTATTTCGTTTTATTCCCAACATAGTGGTATCAGAGCTTGGTTATAAGCGTGTTTATTTTTGATTGGTTTATGGAGATTAATACAAACAGAATGATTTTTTTGAATGGTTCAAACTATCATATCTAGAAGGGTAAAATGAAAGATCTTCTATTTGTGAAGTCTTTGTATTTACCTATTTTTGGTAGTGAAAAACCTATCTTCAAATCTGATGAGGAATGGGCTTTTGAGCATGAACAAGTATGTGGTTTCATTCGACAATTTGTTGAAGAGAATCTTTATAACCACATACAACATGAGACAAATGCACCTACTTTGTGGGGGTAAGCTTGAGAATTTGTATGCTTCAAAGACAAGAAGTAACAAATTATTTTTGCTCCAAAAGATTATTTATTTGAGATATAGTGATAGTGCTTCTATGGAATGAGTTTCAGGGTGTTCTTGATCAGATGTTAGGAATGGGTATAAACTTTGAAGACGATGTTCAAGGGCTTTGGTTATTGACTACTCTACCTGTTTCTAATGGTGCAGTGACATTGGAGATGGCCAAAAGTTGTGTCTTAAATGAAGAATTGAAACGAAAATCTCAAGGCTCTTCATCACATTCAAATGTGTTTGTTGCTGAAAACCGGGGAAGACAAGATACTAGAGGCGAGAAAGATAAGTTGAGACATAAGGGTCGGAACAAGTCTAAGTTAAAATATAAGTCAACTGAATGTTACCATTGTGGAAAAAGTGGAAACATGAAGAAGAACTGTTATAAGCTCAAATATGAAGCGAACGGATCTAAGCAAAAGAAAGATGATTCTGAAGATCGCGTCTTAGCAACTACTTATGATCTTTTCACTATTCACGACGAGAATACAATTAACCTTGTATGCGATGAGTCAACTTGGGTGTTTGACACAGGAGGTGCCATACATATTACGCCAAAGAAAGATTACTTTAAATCTTATACTTCTGGTAATTTTGGAGTATTGAAGATGGGTAATAATGCCGTAAGTAAGGTTATTGGTATTGGAGATATTTGTCTAGAATCTAGCAATGGGTCGAAGTTGCTGCTTAAAGATGTTCGACATGCTCCAGACATGAGATTGAATTTGATTTCAACTGGAAAGCTTGTTGATGATGGTTTCTCAAGCTCTTTTGGTTCTAGAAAATGGAAACTTTCGAAAGGTAACCTCGTTGTAGCTTGAGGAGATAAGTTTTCAAATTTATATTTAATGCAATCTTTAATAAATAAAGATAATGTGAATGTTGTACGAAGTAAAGAAGCTTCAAAGTTATGGCACCGGAGATTTGGTCACATTAGTGAAAAGAGGTTGAATTTGCTAGTTAAGCAAAATGCTATTCTGGGTTTGAGTGAGACATATTTGGAGAATTGTTCTCATTATCTTGTGGGAAAGCAAACTCGAGTATCGTTCAAGCATAATCCTCCCTTAAGAAAGTCAGATCTCTTAGAGTTGGTGCATTCAGACGTTTGTGAACCTTTAAAGGTACGAACTAATAGTGGTACTCTTTACTTTGTAACATTTATTAATGATCATTCCAGAAAGCTTTGGATCTATGTTTTGAAAACTAAAGATGAAGTTTTAATTTTTTTTAAAGAATTTCATGCTCTTGTTGAAAGAGAGACTGAAAAAAAGATCAAGTGCATTCGTAGTGATATTGGTGGTGAGTATTGTAGTCCATTTGATGCATACTGCAAACAATATGGGATCAGACACCTCCAAAGACTCCTGAATTGAATGGCCTTGCAGAAAGGATGAACAAGACAATTGTTGAGAGGATTAGGTGCTTGCTTTTAGAAACAAAGTTTCCCCCAACGTTTTGGGGTGAAGCATTGCACACGGTGGTACATGTTATTAATTTGAGTCCTACAGTCGCTTTGGACGGTGAAGTTTCAAATAAGGTATGGAGAAATAAACATGTTTCTTATGATCACCTACCAGTATTTGGATGCAGGTGCTTTGTTCACATTCCAAAAGATGAAAGATCAAAGTTGGAAGTGAAGAGTAGTGAGTGCATCTTCTTGGGTTGTGGCCAAGATGAGTTCGACTACAAAATGTATGATCTAGTTACAAAGAAGCTTGTCAGAAGTTGTGACGTTATCTGATTTGAAGATGAGACTACTGAGAAAAGTGATTAGGTTAAAGACGATGAGTTGAAGGGAAAATGTGAGTCGATAAATTTAGATAAAGTTCATTTATCTGATTCACCTATTTCAATAGAAAATCAGGTGCAAGAGGATGATGCTGAGGGTGAACATGACGTTCACATGGAGAATGATAGTAGCGAGCAAGGTGAATTACCTACAATTCCACTTAGACGATCTATGAGAGATCGACAGCCTTCAACGAGATATTCTCCTGATGAATATACGTTTGTGACGGATGGGGGGAGCTAGAGTCATATGAAGAGGCTAAAGATAGCAAAGAATGGGTTGATGTTATGAAAGATGAGATGAAATCCTTACATGACAATCATACATTTGAGTTGTTAGAATTACCAAAAGGAAAGAAAGCTTTGAAAAATAGGTGGGTGTATAGACTGAAGCAAGATGAGCATACTTCAGCTCCACGACACAAAGCTCGTTTGGTTGTCAAAGGGTTTAGTCAAAGAAAGGGTATTGATTTTGATGAAAATTTTTCTCTTGCTATTAAAATGACTTCAATAAGAGTTGTCTTGAGTTTGGCAGCTAGTCTTGATTTTGGAAGTTGAACAAATGGACGCGAAGACGACTTTTCTTCATGGTGAATTAGAAGAAGAGATTTACATGAATCAACCTAATGGGTTTAAGGTCAAAGGTAAAGAGAATTATGTTTGTAGATTGAAGAAAGGCTTGTATGTCTTGAAATAAGCTCCTCGATAATGGTACAAGAAGTTTGAGTTGTTCATGAAGGAACACGGCTATAAGAAGACTACTTTCGACCATTGTGTGTTTGTGCAAAAATTCTCTCCTAATGACTTTATTATTCTCTTACTTTATGTTGATGACATGCTTATTGTTGGTCAAAGTGCTGTGAGAATTAATAGGTTATAGCAAGACTTAGGGGAGTCCTTTGCGATGAAGGATCTTGGACCAGCGAACCCGATTCTTAGAATTAGAATTAGTCGTGATAGAAAGACAAAGAAATTATAGTTGTCTCAAGAATGATAAATTGAAAAAGTGTTGCAGAGATTCAATATGGAGAAGGCCAATAGTGTTTATACACCTCTTACAGCACATTTTAAATTGAGTTCAGAACTTTGTCCTTCTAACGATGATGAGAAAGAAGATATGAAGAATATTCCTTATGGTTTTGTTGTTGGAAGTCTTATGTATGCCATGGTTAGCACAAGACCAGATATTGCTCATGTCATTGGCAGTGTGAGTAGCTTCCTTTCCAATCCAGGAAAAGAACATTGGGAAGCTGTCAAATGGATATTGAAATATCTTCGAGGTACATCAAGTTTGAGACTTTGTCTTGGGAATGAGAGTCCGGATTTAGTTGGTTATACCGAGTCTGATATGGCAGGTGATGTTGATTCGAGAAAATATACTTCTGGTTATTTGATTAATTTTGTAGGGGGAGCTGTTGCCTGACAATCCAGACTTTAAAAATGTGTTGAGTTGTCAACCGCTGAAGCTGAACTTATTACAGCAACTGAAGCTTGTAAAGAATTAATTTGAGTTAAGAAATTATTATATGAACTTGGTTTTATGCAAGATAAATACGTGCTTTATTGTGATAGTCAAAGTGCAATTTACCCTACTAAAAACTCAACATTTCACTCTAGATCGAAGCACATTGATGTGAGGTAAGATTGGATACGTGATGTTCTAGATGAAAAGTTGTTGGTTTTAGAGAAAGTGCATACAGATGATAATGGCGCTGATATGCTGACCAAAGCACTACCAAAAGGCAAGTTCGAGTTTTGTTGTTCAATTGCAGGTTTGACAACAACCCTTCCATAGTTGTGATGGGGGAGTTTGTTGGGTTATTTTGATTGGGCTCTCAACTATGAAATAAAAAAAAACCTAGTACGTTTAACAAGTCCAGAAACTAGAAGCCCAGAAGTTTTGAAACCCAGAAGCCCAGAAGTCCAAAAGCTCAAGAGTCCTTTTGTATTAAATAGGGGAAGGGTTGTCTTATTGGAAAAAGTCTTTTGAGTTGTCCATGTTCTAGTATAAAAGGTTGAGGAAGTGGCTTATCAAAATATATATGAAAGTTGTCTAGCATACACTTGTAAGGAGATATTGAGATCTCTTCTTTATTTAGCTCTTATCTTCAAATTTTTCGTGTTTAACATTTGATTATAGTGAAGCTTCTTTTGGACAAAAGTCCCATAGTTTTTTACTCCTTGATTTGAGGAGGTTTTCCACATTAAATTCTTGGTGTTCTTGTTTCATTTATATTTCATTTTATGTTTGTTGTTTCTCGCTCCTAAAGATCCAATCAAGTGGGGAATAGTTTATTATCACAAGTTTGGTGATTATTTTGCTTTATTCCCAACAGTCTCTTGGGTTAGAATCTTTGGGATTGTTTTCCTTTCTTTTCCAAGTTGATTGTTGGGAAGTGGATGACACATTGGCCGTTGTGGTTTATGAAACTGGGTTGAAAATTCGTTCCACCATGTGTTGCCATGATATCTATTGGGATGTAGGTGTGGGCAATCATTTTTTACTTCCACCATTTAGAAGTTTTACCAAAATATGTTTTGGACTTATTTTTGGGCCATGGGTCAATCATGTTGATATCCAGTTCCGCGTCATGGATCAGGTCCAAGAACATGTTAGCATCAAAGGATGTTTCGTCGGTTATGAGCATGTTGACTTGGTGATCCGGTAGCAAATTCTTGGCTATCTTAGGTTTGGTGATGACATTCTAGTCAATCAAGTCATGAAACAAATGTTTGAGGATGCTACAATTGTCGGTAGTGTGACACTTTACTTGATGATAGTCTCACCAAGCGTTCTCATACATCCCCAAGAATGGTCTATTAGTTCTTGTGGTAAGGAGTTTGATCTAATTATTCTCTTGGAGAATCTTCATTACCTGACTCAAAGGCCTCCCTAGGTCGTTAAAGAATCTAGGAGGTCTAGGTGCCTTTGGTGTTGTGGGTTTAATAGGGGTCTTCATACCTACATTATCATGTGGAGGCTTGTCTTTTGATGAGGACGTTCCTGCCAAGCAGTCGTTACTTGGTGTACTTCTGTCTTTTCCTTTCTTGGGAAACGACTTGGAGGTGGGGAGCTTTGACTACTTTTTTCTCTCTCTCTCCTTTCTTTTTCGATTGCGTCATCGAGGTTGTTTCAAGTTTTTAACAATTTCTTCATATTTTGCAAGGTTTTGATGACGAATCCAACATAATGTTGTCCATTAATGCTTTCCAAGATCATGTCGATTTGTCATTGTTCGCTTAGGAGGGAATCAATTTCCTCGACAACAGCTTCCCATATTTCGATGAGCACGAAGAATTTCTCATTTTCTCCTTGTTTGATATTTTTCAATCTCTGTTTCGGTCGTTCCATGTTGAGGTGCATAGAGAAGTGTTATATGAACACTGCAGACAGTTCCTCGGTGGCTGGTAAATACACTATCTTTTACTGGTGATACCAGCGTGGAGTAGCGTCATCGAGGTACTAAGGGAATAAATGGAGAATTGTTGGTTCTCTAAGTCGCAATGGGGTCATTGCAAAAGTGTACATCTTAAAAAATATAGACGAATCATTTTTTCCGACGTACTTGGATATGGTTGGTACTTTGATGCCTAATGGAATGACTGCTCGTTCGACAATTTTCATAACATCTTTCTATTGATAGTGTTCCTTAGTGCCTTTTCCCTTAGCCATTTTGTTTAGTTAGGCTTGAATCTCTACCTGCATGGTTTGAACTTTAACAATTTGGCATTTATATTCCGTTAACGGTGGTTGATCAGCCGCCGAAATTTGTCTTTCCTATATTCTTAAGAAGTTGATTACTTCCACATGTGTCCTGTGTTGTGCTAGTGTGGTTTGGTCGAAATCTTCTTCAGAGTCTTCATATAGAAAGTCTTCCTCTTGAGTTCGAGGACCAATAGGACAGAGGTTGATGGGAGTGAACATAACCGGGATATGATGGGTAGGAAATCGAGAAGAATAAAACATGTTTTTGGGACATGGACGAGATTTACTAATTTGCTAAAAAGTTTGCGATCAGCGCGAGTTGTTCTGTCACGTGTTGCAAAACTTCCTTCATTTCTCTGAATTCAGTTGTAGAGACCGTTTCAGGTACTAGAGTTTCTTCGGCCATTTGATGGCGTATAAAGCATCTGGTTTTGGATATCTCTTTCTAAGGGTCGTGTCGTCTGTCGTAGTCGTTGACTGTTGCGAAGAGAAAAAGGTGATGGCTTGCAATTGATAACGAAGTACAAGGCAATGCATATGTACATAAGATGAATCTTAGGGAATGAAAATATCATTTGTGATTCAAAAGCAAACATAGAGTTGTTATACAATACATATTCGTTAAGTTTCTTACAAACAAATATCTCTTGTTGATATTTATAGAGAGAGTCTAAATGGGAAAAAAGTGATGATAGTGGTCACATGCTCTAAGTTCTTCTATAGCCTGTTACCACACTAGAAACTTCCTCCTCTTCATTTTTTTCCACCTGCTCGTATTCTCGAGAATGATAGTTAGGTAGTTCTTCCACTCCTTCAGGATTCCCATTTGAGAGGCATTGTGCCATTTTTCGAGATATCCCACATAGTTCTTGTGGTCGATTTTCCAGTCTATAGCGATGATATTTCCCGTATAAGGGGGCATAAAATCACGACCAAACTGTTTGAAAATATCGTGAGTGTAATAGGAGGTATCCCATTCCAAGCACATAAGCATAATCATGGGTACATCCCATCACGTATGCCATCTTTGTGATGGGATACCACAGGAGTAGCTCCTTGACTTCATTGTCATTCTCCATAAGAGGTTCAGGCGAGGCTTTCCTCATCCTTCAGTATTGAAGAGAAGGGGACATGATGTCTATGGGACAAACTCGTGGCAAGTGTCTAAGTTTATCGAGCAACCAGATCTAGAGAATTAAAAGTGATCCTCTTTTGCTCACAATGAAGGTTATGAAGGAATCATTCAAATTGTGCTTGAGTAATCAAATGATGTGGCTCATGCGGAGACTCCTGTAAACTACTTGTAAGAACAATAACACATGCAAGAATAACATTAAAGTATTAAATATATAGATTGAACGAGAAACTAGTTGTGTTTCGATTCCATAAAGGATTTTAACAAGTTGTTCCTCAATAAAGTTTAGCGTGTAGAGACTCCATGAACATCTACAAGACAACATTTTGACAGTTCAACCTGTTTATAGAGCTGAGGTATACATTTTAACTAGTACAACATACTAGATCAATCATCAACAAACTTACAACTCATCGGTCACAAATACATCTTTTGTTTAGTCGATAACCTAGTCATGATAACTATGAAATATATCGATGACAATGGTGAATGCCTAGTCATGTTACTGGGGATTACATCCAGATATGAGAATTTGGTCAAGATTACCAATGTTTCATTTTTGTGAAACGATGAAAGCATACTTGTGACCACAAAGTCACAGATCGTGAAAACCAACTCATGATCTTGAGGTTTCACGTTAAAGGAACAATGAAGATCTGCTGGTTATATTGAGTGTTCAACAAGAAATAATGAAAAAATGATGACAACATTGTGTTCTCACGTAAAAATTTGATGAGAGACTAGTTAACTTACCAATGTTTCATTTTTCCAAAATAACGAAAGCTTACATGTGACCATAAAGTTTCAATTTTTGAAAACCTGCTCATGACCTTGAGGTTTCACGTTTAAGAAATAATAAAGATCTGCCGACAACACTGAGTTTTCCCGTTAATATGACGGTGATAAACTACTGACAATACTGAGTTCTCATATCGAAAAGATAGATGAGAAACTACTAGGGACACTGAGTTTTCACGTCAACAAGATAGTGAGGAACTACTGGCGACATTGAGTTCTCATGTCAATGAGATAGTGAGAAACCGTTGGAAACACTAAGTTCTCACTTCAACAAGATAGTGTGGAACTGTTAGCGACACTGAGTTCTCACATCAACAAGATAGTGAGGAATTGATGGCGACACTGAATTCTCACGTCAACAACATAGTGAGGAACTATTGGCGACATTGTTGATTGAACAAATGAGCACGACTATTTCCTTCTTCTTTTTCACACAAAAAATAAATGAACATAATAAAATCAAAGTAATCAACAATGAAACAATGGAAGGGAAGGTAGGCCTCTCTTTATTTCAGATGATTGTGCATATATGAAAATCTACCTAGAGAAACTATGAGAGGGGAATACATCCATATTCAATTATTGAAAGATACAGTATTATAAATTAATATAAATCAAAATAATTATTTTTATAAATGTTCAAAATCTAAAGAAAGCTCATTCATCATTCAAATACAATCATAGCTAACGAAAATGCCAAGAGAATCTCATTATCTTCTCATCCTTTCCTATGCATAAAATCATGTTTTTCTATAACCTTTTCGTGTTTGAATAAGAATTTAGACTAACATCTTTATCGCGATATTCTTGAAACCCGACATACTTAACCGTCCGAAAATGATTAAGAAAATAATTCCTCTCCAAGACTTTATTTTAGCATACTCACATTATTTATCATGGTTGATGTAGTGACTTAACTCATTATTTAACTTCAACTAATTTCAAAACAATGAAAAACATTTATGAGTCTTCCCATTAATATAAAGAAGACAAAAAGTTATAACAAACATAGTCAGTCGGAAATCACTTCTACACAAGTTTTTTTTAAAATTATATTGACAAACAAGAGATAAACAGCTGTCCACCTTCAATCTTTCTAACTTGTATAGTACATTTCAACATGCTGTTTACAAGATAATTTTGACAAATCTGTCTCATCAAGAAATAGCATAAACAAAACACAAGACAAAAAACAAAATATCAAAACCCAAAAAAGAACAAGCTTGACTCTAGCTTACTAACTAAGACTGATTTAAGCCTCTACAAGGATTCCAATGAAAAAGTAAAATATGAAATTCAATTTTACTAAAATACTCTCAAAATTATTTCTTGAAAGAATCTACCAAATCCAATACATTCAAAATATTAGATTAGTCACACCTCCATAGTTAGTGGAGAATAGGAAAGCCTTCTTTTTTTCATTTTAAATTCCAAATGATTGATATTTTTCCAACTTACAAATAGTGACTGCTAGAATTTTGTCACATTATATCTTATCTCTATTATACATGAGAAACTAATTTATATATATAACTGGACAAAGATTTTGTTAGTGAGAGTAAGACTTTGTTAGTCATTGTGTCTTATGTTGGGAAAACGTATATTTTATTCCCTACTTGATTGAAAAACTTAGGAGCAGATAAAACACAAATAAAAACGGAAATAAATAACACAATGCACACACGATATTTTGACGTGGAAAACCTCCTCAAATCAAGGAGTAAAATCCACAGGACTTTACGTTTAGTTCAAGCTTCACTATAATCAGAGTCGGGAATACAAACAAGGTATAACAACCTTTTAATACCGCCGAAAGATAAAAGGTATCACCAAAAAGATACAACTTTTGGTCATAAACAAGTCAATTAAAAAACTCAAATTAGGAAGAACCTTTAAGCCCCAGAAAAACTCTGTTTGAATCTCCGATCGTGAGTTTGATGAACCTGCGCGGTTGTAGGCAAAAATCTGCTACAAGATTTCTCTTTCTTCCTCTCTTTAAATTTTTGACTTCTGCTTCTTAATGACAGTTATCGCTCTTTAAATACTAGTGCAATTATGTTATAACATAACCCTTTAAATGCTATAATACCCTTAATGAATTAAAAAGTGAACTTGAACCACTATCGGACATTTTTCATAGTTGGGAGCCCAAACAATAACCCAACAAACTCCTCCCTCACAACTATGGGAAAGATGTTGTCAACTCAACGGTTGAACAACAAAACTTGAACTTGCTTTGTGGTAGTGCCTTAGTCATCATATCGACGTCATTATCGTCTGTATGCACCTTTTCTAAAATTAACAACTTTTCATCTAACGCATCCCGTATCCAATGATACCTTACATCAATGTGTTTATTTCTAGAATGAAATGTCAAATTTTTCACTAAATAAATAGCGCTATGGCTATCACACAGAAGCACATACCTTTCTTGCACAATATCAAGTTCAAATAATAACTTCTTAACCCAAATCATCTCCTTACAAGCTTCCATTTCTGCAATAAGTTCAGCCTCCGCGGTTGACAACGCAACCCACTTTTGTAGTCTCGATTGCCAAGAAATAGCTCCCCCTCCAAAATTAATCAAATAGCATGAAGTGGATTTTCTTGAATCAACATCACCTGTCATATCTAAGTCGGTATAACCAACTAAATTTGGATTCTCATTTCCAAGGAAAAGTCTCATACTTGATGTGCCTCTAAGATATCTCAATATCCACTTCATCGCTTCTCAATATTCTTTTCCCGGATTTAAAAGAAACCTACTGACAGTACCAATAACATAAGCTAAATCTGGTCTCGTGTTAACCATAACATACATAAGACTACCAACATCAAAATTATAGAGAACATTCTTCATATATTCCTTCTCATCATCATTTGAAGGACTATATTCAGACCTCAATTTAAAATGATCCGCTAAAGGTGTTCCAACACTTTTAGCATTCTCCATATTCAATCTTTGTAACACTTTCTCAATATATTTTTCTTGAGAAAACTATAACTTTTCATCTTTCTGTCACGACTGATTCTAATTCCAAGAATTTGCTTTGCTTGTCCAAGATCCTTCATTGCAAAGGACTTCCCTAGGTCTTGTTTCAACCTATCAATTCTCACAGCACTTTGACCAACAATAAGCATATCATCAACATAAAGTAACTGAATAACAAAATCATCAAGAGAGAATTTTTGCACAAACACTCAATGGTCGGAAGTAGTCTTTTTATATTTGTGTTGCTTCATAAATAACTCAAACTTCTTATACCATTGTTGTGGAGCCTGCTTCAAACCATACAAACTCTTATTCAACTTGCAAACACAATTCTATTTACCCTTGACCTCAAAACCATCAGGTTGATCCATATAAATCTATTCCTCTAAATCATTGTGAAGAAAAGTCGTCTTCACGTCCATCTGTTCAACTTCCAAATCAAGACTAGCTGCCAAACTCAATATAGTTCTGATTGAAGTCATCTTAACAACAGGAGAGAAAATTTCGTCAAAGTCAATTCCCTTTCTTTGACTAAACCCTTTGACAACCAAACGAGCTTTGTATCATGGAGTTGAAGTATGATCATCTTGCTTCAGTCTATATACCCACCTGTTCTTCAAAGCTTTCTTTCTATTTGGTAATTCTACCAACTCAAAAGTATGATTATCATGTAGAAATTGCATTTCATCTTTCATAGCATCAACCCATTTATGATTGTATTCACTATCCATAGCTTTTTCATGACTCTAGCTCTCCCCCATCAGTGACTAAAACATATTCATTAATAGAATATTCCGTAGAAGGTTGTCTATCTCTTGTTGATCTTCTAGATGGAATTGTAGATAATTCCTCTTGCTCGTTACTAATATTCTCCACTTGAACGTCATGTTCATCTTGAGAATCATCCTGTTGCAGCTGATTTTCTGTTGAACTAGGTGATTTAGATAATTGAACTGGATTTGAATTTATCGACTCACCTTTTTCCTTGAACTCACTATTTTTATATTTATCAATGTTTTCAATAGTCTCATCTTCATAAAAGATGACATCACGACTTCTGACAAGCTTCTTTGCAATTGGATCATATAATCTTTAACCAAATTCATCTTGGCCATAACCCAAGAAAATGCATTCTCGACTCTTTACATCCAAATTTGATCTTTCATCCTTTGGA
Organism: Impatiens glandulifera; assembly: GCF_907164915.1. Taxonomy (NCBI): domain Eukaryota; kingdom Viridiplantae; phylum Streptophyta; class Magnoliopsida; order Ericales; family Balsaminaceae; genus Impatiens; species Impatiens glandulifera. Next base: position 19,982,281 of record NC_061863.1, on the reverse strand, counting down.
ATATGAATAGAGCACATGCATTCAAATACTCGTAAATGATCATACGAAATATTTTTATGAGTCCATACTTTATTTGGAACTTCATCGTCCATAGCTACTGTAGGACTCAAATTAATAACATGTACTACTGTGAGTAATGTTTCACCCCAAAACGTTTGAGATAACTTTGATTCTGAAAGAAAATATCTAATCCTCTCAACAATTGTTTTGTTCATCCTTTCTGTAAGGCCATTCAACTGAGGAGTCTTTGGAGGTGTTTTCTGATGTCTGATCCCTTGCTGTCTGTAGTATGTATCAAATGGACCACAATATTTACCACCATTATCACTACGAATGCACTTGATCTTCTTCTCGGTCTCTCTTTCAACAAGAGCATGGAACTCTTTGAACTTGTCTAAGACCTCATCTTTAGACTTCAAAATATATACCCAAAGCTTCCTGGAATGATAAACAATAAACGTTACAAAATAAAGAGCACCACTAATAGTTCATACCTTTAAAGGACCACAAACGTCTGAATGCACCAACTCTAAGACTTTTGACTTTCTTGAAGGAAGATTATGCTTAAATGATACTCTAGATTGTTTTCTAGCAACACAATGAAAACATTTCTCCAAATCGGTCTCACTCAAACCAGAAATAGCATTTTTCTTAACCAATAGATTCAATCCCTTTTCACTGATGTGACCAAGTCTTCTGTACCATAATTTGGAAGCATCTTTACTCCGTACAATATTCACACTATCCTTGTATATCGAAGTTTGCATCAAATATAAATTAGAATATTTTTCTCCTCGAGCTATAATCAAGTTAACTTTAGAAAGTTTCCATTTTCCAGAACCAAAACTACTTGTGAAACCATCATCAGCAAGTTTTTCAGTTGATATCAAATTCAGCCTAATATCTAGAGCATGTCGAACATCCTTAAGTAATATTTTAGACCCATTACCAGAATCCAAGCAAACATCACCAATACCAATAACCTTACTTAAGTCGTCGTTACCCATCTTCAATACTCCAAAATCACCTGAAGTATAAGACATAAAATAGTATTTCCTTGGCGTAACATGCAAGGAAGCTCTAGTGTCAAACACCCAACTCGACCCATTACATACAAGGTTGATTGTATTCTCGTCATGGATAGTGACGAGATCATTTGAAGTTTTTATTGACACGCGATCTTCACCAACATCTTTATTTTGATCAGATCCGCTCATTTCGCGTTTCAGCTTAAAGCATTCTTTCTTAATGTGCCCCTTTTACTGCAATGATAACATTCAGTTGACTTGTACTTTGATCTGGACTTACTTCGACTCTTGTGTCTCGCATTGTCTTCTCCACCCTTGTTCATCTATCTCCCCTTATTTTCAGTAACCAACACATTTGAATTTATCGAAGACCCTTGAGAGTTTCTTCTCAATTCCTCATTCATGACGCCACCTTTAGCCATCTGTAGAGTTACTGCACCATTAGCAACAAAATTACAAAGAGAAACCTTACACATTTCCCACGAATCGGGTAGAGTATTCAATAACTAAAGTCCTTGAATATCATCTTAAAACTTAATTCACATGTTTGACATCTGATCAAGAACACCCTGAAACTCATTTAAATGATTAACCATATAAGCGCTATCATTATATCTCAAATGAATTAATTTCTGAAGCAAGAATAATTTATTACTTCCAGTCTTGGAAGCATATAAATTTTCAAGTTTATTCCATAAATATTGTGCATTTGTCTAATGTTGGATGTGGTTATAAACATTCTCTTCAACAAACTGACGAATAAAACCACATACCTGTTCATGCTCAAAATTCCATTCCTCGTCGGATTTGGATGCAGGTTTCTCACTACCAAAAACGGGTAAGTGTAAAACCTTAACAAATAACAGATCATTCATCTTTCTTCCAAATTTGATAATTTGAACCATTGAGAAAAATAATTCTACTTGTGTTTATCTCCATAATTCAATCAAGTCCTAAACAGCTAACAAAGCTTTGATACCACTTGTTGGAAAAAACGTATATTATATTCCCCACTTGATTGAAAAAAACTTAGAAGCAGATAAAGCACAAGCAAAAGCGGAAATAAATAACACAATGCACACACAATATTTTTACGTGAAAAACCTCCTCAAATCAAGGAGTAAAAACAAAGGGACTTTACGTCTAGTTCAAGTTTCACTATAATTAGAGTCGGGAATACAAACAAGGTATAACAACCTTTTAATACCACAGAAAGATAAAAGGGCATAACCAAAAAGATACAACTTTTGGTCTCAAACAAGTAAAATATAAAACTCAAATTAGAAAGAACCTTTAAGCCCTAGAAAAACTTTGTTTGAATCTCCGATCGTGAGTTTGATGACCCTGCGCGGCTGTAGGTGAAAATCTGCTACAAGATTTTTCTTTCTTCCTCTCTTTTAATTTTTGACTTCTGTTTCATAATGACGGTTTCCGCTCTTTAAATACTAGAGCAATTAGGTTATAACATAACCCTTTAAATACTATAATACCCTTAATGAATTAAAAAGTGAACTTGAACCACTATTGGGCCTTTTTCATAGTTAGGAGCCCAAACAAAAACACAACATCTTCATGATAAATCCTAGACTATATGTTTCAGTTTGGATTGTTCTTATGTTCTCGGAATCTACACAATAATCCAACTCCACCACCCAAATATGCATTGTAATTGATAGGATCAGCTTAATCAATAGAGACGGGGGTTTGTCGATTGATAAAGGCTTAGGAAAAACGGTTTGATAGAAATCCCGTTGAGGATTTAAATCACTTTCTATTTTACGCAAACCCTTCTAAACACTTGAAACAGAATCAAGTGCGGAAATGTTTACTTAGGTTTGAAGCTTAGAATCAAGAATGAAAAGATGACAGAAAGGAACAACACAGTAGTTTGTTTATGGATGTTCGGAGTAAACTCTCTTACGTCACCCTTTCTTCCAACCACCGGAAGGATTCACTATAATATGCTTTGAATCAAATACAGTTTGCACGAATAGCTCACTGTTGAACAGAACAAACTCTGTTCAACTTAAAATATGATGAAGAATATCACTCAGCTAAAATGATGCTTTGATTCTATCTCTCTCTTGATTAACACACAGTAAAGCAAGAAAGCAACTAACGGTTTGAAAGTTCAAAAGCTTGATTTCTCAGTAATTCTAGAAGTTCTCCTTAGAGTGCGAGAGAGATTGTCCGTTGTCCTTGAGATTCTTTAAATAAGGAACATGTACTAACGGTCGAATCTTCATAATGACATGTGGTGAACTTCCATTGGAACGCCTCCATAGTACACAGCAGACTCTGAATACAAGGATCGTGGCCGTACACAACTGGTAGTGTGCCGAATATTCTTCAGAGATGTACCTGCAAAACAAGTAATGTGAAGGATATTCGCTTACGTGGCATTGGTTGATTGGTTGCAGCTGGCTGTCGTACTGATCTTCACTAGAAAGTGGAGCAGGAGTAGCGTACAGCTAGAGCACGTGGGTAGGCGGGTGCTAGCTTCAAGCAACTACTTAAGCATGACATTAGACGTATTTCAATTAGACGACCTCGTCTTATGAAATCAGACGTCCCCGTCTAATAACAGGATCCATTAGACCACCTGTTCTAATGGGATTAGACTTCACGTCTAATTACAATCACTTCAGACTAATCTGAAGGAGTTAGACTTCACGTCTAACTTTCACTAGTTAGACTGCACGTCTAACTTTCACATTCCATTAGACTCCACGTCTAATTACGGTTCCACTTCAGATTAGTCTGAAGGAGTTAGACTGCACGTCTAACTTTCTCTTTCCATTAGACTCCACGTCTAATTCAACTAGTTAGATTGCACGTCTAACTCCGCCAGTTAGACTGCATGTCTAACTTCGCTAGTTAGACTGCACGTCTAACTCCGTGTGTTAGAATGCACGTCTAACTCAACCAGTTAGACTGCACGTCTAACTCCGCCAGTTAGACTGCACGTCTAACTCAACTAGTTAGACTGCACGTCTAACTTACCCAGTTAGACTACACGTCTAACTCCGCCAGTTAAACTGCACGTCTAACTCAACCAGTTAGACTGCACGTCTAACTCCGCCAATTAGACTACATGTCTAACTCTGTGCATCTAATGCCAAATCGGTCTAATGAACCTCGTTAAGACCAAGTCTAATAAAGTCTGATTATTATACACCTACATCAAAGACAATTAGACGCATAGATATCCATTCATTATCAAAATTCCAATAGTTAAACTATTTCGACACTTAGTCAAAATAATTTGACCCAATAATTTCCCCCTTTTTGATGATGAGATTGAAATCCTGCATAAGTGAAAAATAACGTATCCATCATATAAATATAGACAAACCCCTGTTTATCCATTAACCTTTTCAAACACTACAGTATACAGAAAATTAAATCCATAGACACAAAATACCATTTACAGATTAAGCACATAATCAGGACTGTTCTCAAGAGAAACATACAAAACATTTTCCAAAAATAACATAAATAAGTTCAAAATAAAACAAAATAACATCAAAAGATATTTTCTTCCTCTTCTTCCTCTAAATCATCATTTGGAAAGGAGAATCTTCAATCTAAGGAATCTCTAAGACTGCGGTTAGAGGGGGTTGGAGACATCTCTTTTCCTTTTTTTTCGATTTTAGCCTCTTTACCCTGAGAATATAATCAACAACTTTCTGGTTGTTCAGAGTTTTGGAAGTTAGATGATACCCATTACTAGGATCATCAAGAAGGAAGGAAAGGAAAGCGCCAAGAGGACCGTCAAAACCAAAGATCGTTTTCCGGGCACAAATCATTCTGACAAGGTTTCCGAAGAGAAAGCTTGTCCAGTTGATGGGTACACCCATTGTGATAGCCACCATTATCTCAAAAACCTTAGTACAAAACTTGTAGGATGATTCTTTGGAAAAGAGAGATTTGGAAATGATATCGTTGAGTAATGTGTACTCATCTTTCAGGAGACTACTTTTTCCGTGAATATCCATGAGAGGGGAATCAGAGAAGACATTCATCATTTTGAACATGATTTCATAAGGGGAAGGCTGAAACTCATGGATTCCTTCGGTAGGGAGTTGGAAGAACATGCCGAAAGAGCTTTCGGAGATATAAATCATCTTGCCCTAGATAATCCCGACAATAATTTTGTCCTGATAGAAACCAGTTGTTTCAAAGAACTCACGAATGATTTGTTCGTGATAAACACAGTGAGGGGTAAGAAATTTCTGCAGCCCGGAGGCTTTTAACGATTCGAACATCTTGACCATTCCAGGATGTTGTAAAGTGGATACAGATTGGAAATCCACTTGTAACGATTTCGGAGAGAAAGAAGTCATTTCAACTGGATGAACAAGAACTGGTCGATTCGAATTCTAGAGAGAGAGACACGGATTTGGAAGTACTCAACCATTTGAGTAATATCACTCATTAAATATTAAAGACTAACGTGTAGAGAATATCTAATGATCATACCGAGCGTCAAAAACTCAGAAATTTGTTCCCAAGAAACATAGAATTTAATATTATTCATGAAAACGCACAGTTAATACTAAGCGTACAAGATAAAGTCGTGAGAAATATTAGTCATTTTTTACGTATTGAAAGACACGTGTCTTCAATCCTTTTGAGAAGTGATAGATTTAATTTTTGGCGGGAATAAGTACATGAACAGATACATAATCAGATGACAGCTGTCCAAATATCCAGAAGATGAAAGGTTTAATTACACAAGTAGTTAGACTTTTATTCTACTTTTCACATTTTCAACTTCTACTTGGAAATCCGTCTATTAGACGTGTACGTCTATTAGACGTGTACGTCTAATTATGCAAAAACAACACGTGTTGCACGCGTGTCTAGTTAGACGTGAGCATCCACTTGCTCTTAAACGTAAAAACGTCTAATGTCCATTAGATGTATGTGTCTAACCACGCAGGTTAAAGAACCAAGACATATATTCCCAAATGAAGATTAAACTGCTAGAGTAGACGTACATCTAAGTATTTATGTTTCTCAAACTTCTAATCTTTTGGACGTATTAAGACTTCTGTCTTCATGTCTGTTCAGTTACGTTTTGAACAATACGTTCCCTCTCAATTTATGCACGTAATCACATCAATCAAGATCAACAAGACCTAAAATATTTCTAAAACGAGAAAACTTAGCTTCGGGTAGAGGCTTCGTGAAGATATCTATCGTTTGTTGATCTGTAGGAACATATTCAAGACGAATTTGCTTCTGATTGACGTGTTCTCGGATAAAATGATGCCTGATTTTGATATGCTTTATCCGAGAATGCAGAACTGGATTATATGTGATTGCGATAACACTAGTGTTGTCGCAGAAAATTAGAGATTCTTCAGCCTCGATCCCATAATCCCTGAGCTGTTGTTGAACCCACAAAAGCTGAGAGCAACAACTGCCAGCTGCGAGGTACTCTGCTTCTGCTATAGACGTGGCAACTGACGTCTGCTTCTTGTTGAACCATGAGATGAGACGATCTCCAAGGAATTGGCAAGTTCCATTCGTGCTTTTTCTATCAATTTTGCACCCTGCATAATCTGCATCTGATAAACTAGTCAAATTGAAACTGGAATCCTTCGGATACCACAGTCCCACATTTTGAGTTCCCTTAAGATATTTAAGAATGCGTTTAGCAGCAGTAAAGTGAAAAAGTTTTGGATTAGCCTGAAATCTTACACAAACTCCAACGGAAAATTGAATGTATGGCCTGTTAGCAGTCACATATAGTAAGGATCCGATAAGTCCTCTATAGGTTGTTACATTAACAATTTGGCCACCTTCATCTTTATCCAATTTACTAGAGGAGCTCATTGGAGTAACTGCTGCAGAGCAATTCTCCATTCCAAACTTCTTTAGCAGTTCTTTGGTATACTTGGCCTTATTGATGAGGGTTCCTTTTTCCAGCTAACGGACTTGAAGCTAAGGAAGAACGTTAATTCCCCCATCATGCTCATTTCAAATATGTCCTGCATCAGCTTAGAAAATTTCTCACACAATTTGGGGTTAGTTGAACCAAAAATAATATCAACAACATATATTTGAACAAGCAGAATGTGAGAATCTTTAGTGAATCTAAACAAGGTTTATCCACAGTTCCAATAACAAAATCATGATCAGACAAAAATTCAGTTAAGGTGTCATACCAAACTCTAGGAGCTTGTTTCAGACCATACAATGCTTTGTTAAGCTTATAAACATGATTAGGTAACACATGATCTACAAATCCAAGGGGTTGCTCAACATACACTTCTTCACTCAATTTTCCATTTAAAAATGAACTTTTCACATCCATTTGAAAAACCTTAAAGTTCTTTAATGATGCATATGCTAGGAAGATTCTAATTGCCTCAAGTCTTGCTACCGGTGCAAAAGACTCATCAAAGTTGATACCTTCCTCCTGTCTGTATACTTGAGCAACTAAACGAGCTTTGTTTCTAATGACTAGACCATCTTCACTAAGCTTATTTCTAAAGACCCATCTTGTTCCTATGACTGACTTATCAGTTAGTCTAGGAGTTAGATGCCACACTTTATTTATCACAAATTGGTTTAACTCCTCCTGCATGGCATTGATCCAATCTGGATCAACTACGGCTTCACCAATTTTCTTGGGTTCAATCTGAGAAATAAAGGCAGAATTGGCCATTTCATCAATCAATTAACGTCTTGTCCTTCGAGGAGAGAAGGGATTTCCAATGATCAATTCTGGTGGATGATTTCTGTTCCATCTGAAGTTGGATCCAAGTGGATTGGTCATCTGAACGGGTGACTCTGCGACGTCTAAAATCTCAACATCTCGTTGAACAAGAGTTTGTACGTCTGGTTGAACCTCAACCAGATCAGCCACTGGATCAAACAACACAATTTGTTTATCTAGAGATTCTTCTTCTTCACTCACAGACTCAAGACTTGTTGCTTTTAGTCTGTCAGCAAGATCAATGGAATCAATGGATTTGCTCTCAACATGCTCATCAAAAACTACATGGAGGGATTCCTCAACGGTTTGCGTTCTGTTGTTGTATACTCTATAAGCCTTGTTTACTGAAGAGTATCCCAACATGAATCTCTCATTTGCTTTAGCATCAAAAGCGGTCAGATAAACCTTTCCATTGTTATGAATAAAACATTTACACCCGAATATCTTAAAATAAGAAACTGTGGGAATTCTCCCATAATACAGTTCATAGGGAGTTTTATTAAAACGTTTGTTGATTATTGACCGATTTTGTGTATAGCAAGTAGTGCTTATGGCTTCTTCCCAGAACCTCTAAGGCACGTCTAATTCAACTAGCATGGATCTCGCTGCTTCCTTCAGAGTCCTCACTCTTCTCTCAGCAATGTCGTTTTGCTGTGGAGTTCTGACACTAGACAACTTGTGCCTAATTCCGGTCTCTTCGAGATAGGATGATAAGTATCTGTTAGTGAACTCAGTTCCCTAGTCACTTCTAATACATGCAATATTCAAAGATTTTTAATTCTGAATTCTTTTAAATATTCTAATCAAGTTTTCAGCAGTTTTATCATTTGATGGCAAAAATGCAACCCATGTAAATCGAGAAAAGTCATGAATAACAATTAGGGCAAATCTCATTCCTTCTAGACTCTTTACAGGAATTGGACCAAATAGATCCATATGTAACAGTTTTAGGCAATGACTGGATTGAGATTTCCCTTTACTTTTGAACGATAATCTGCCCTGTTTGCCTAACTGGCAAGCAGGACATACCTTGTCCTTAGCAAACTGCAGTTTGGGTAATTCAATAACTAAGTTGTTTGAACAAATATTGTTAATGGTTTTGAAATTCAAATGGTTCAACCTTTTATGCCATAACCATTTCTGGTCATTCTTGGCAATCATGCACATAGGATCAGAAAATTCCTTTTACCAATTCATTTTATATGAGTTTCCTACTATACTACCAGTTAACAAATTATTTTCATCTTGGTCCTTAACTAGACATGCATGAGTTTGAAAATCAACTGATAAACCATTATCACATAACTGACTTATATTGATCAAGTTATAGCACAGATTGTCTACAAGTAACACGTCATTGATGGTTAGGTTACCATGGATAATCTTACCCTTACCCATGGTCTTACCCTTCTTGTTGTCACCAAAAGTAATCTTAGGTCCAGAGCAATCTGCTATATTAGTAAGAAGCCGTCTATTTCCTGTCATATGCTTGGAACAGCCGCTATCAAGATACCATACAGATTCCTCCAGCCCATCGTTTATTTGTACCTATACAAAAAAATATTTACAATCTTTTGGTACCAACTTTTAATTGGGTCCTCGGTCAATCAGTCCCTTAGGAATCTATATTTGAGTTATTCTGATGGATTTCCCATTTTGTGTTGTGATTAATGCGTATGATTTTGACATAGCAAACGCATTCCTACTAGCCACTGATCCCTTAACTTTCGAAGACGATTTTCTTTTAAAACTCCTTGACTTTGAGTCAGGTTTTAAATTGCCAGATATGTTAGTTGCTTCTAACTTATTTTTCAGCCAGCTAACAGTCGGCAGAACATAAGTTATTTCATTCTTGAAAGCTACTTCTTTGTGAATATGATCAGATTCACTATCAGTCACACTCCCTTTAACAAAGCTCATTGGCTTAAACTTGCTATTTGCTGAGTTTGACTTTTTGCAGGACAGGTTAGGGTCATTGTTATCAATACCAGACCGGATCTAGATCCAGCAGGTTTCAACATGCTGATCTGATGTTTGACAACATCTCCAGACCTTGTCCAAACACTAACTACATAGTTTAGCCTTTTGTTTTCAGTAGAAAGGGTTTGAATCTGTTCTTTGAGTATTTCATTTTCTGATAAAATCTCTACTTCTTTCTTTTCAAAAACGTTTGTTTAGAAGTTTTATGAGAGGAAAAAGTGTTGGCCTCATATTTCACTTTCATCTCATAAAATGAGTCTGATAACTTCTTGTACTCAATGGCCATTTCATTGAGTGCAGTAGTTAACTCCTCGTTGGTAAATTCTGGTGTAGAAGCATCATTTACCTTGGATTGGTCGTCTACCATCAAGCATGTAACAACTTCAGTATCTCTTTCAACATGAGACTCCTATGAATTGCTGTCAGCCCATTTGGATTTGTTTTCAACACACATGAAAACTTTCTGATCCTTCTTTGTTTGAGCGTTTCTACCATAGATCTGAGTTAGCTTATCCCATATTTCTTTAGCAGAGCAACATGACTTGATTTCGTAGGATACATTCATGTTGATCGATTGATACAGAATGTTCCTGGCCACATTATCTAAGTTGTTGGTCATCTTATCTTCAGTAGTCCATTCACTTCTTGGCTTCGAAATCTTTATGGGGCCATTAGTAATGACGCTCCACATATCGCAATCAAGAGCAGCCAAGTGAGCTTGCATTCTCATCATCCAATATTCACAGTTGTCTCTTGACAGAATATGGATCTCATTGATGATAGACATGATTCAGGTTCTTGAAGCTTGAGAATAGAAAATAAAGCTCTGATACCAATTGATAGGATCGGCTTAATCAATAGAGACGGGGTCTGGCGATTGATGAAGACTTAGGAAAAACGGTTTGATAGAAATCTCATTGAGGATTTAAATCACTTTTTATTCTACGCAAACCCTTGTAAACACTCGAAACAGAATCAAGTGCGGAAATGTTTACTTAGTTTGAAGCTTAGGATCAAGAATGAAAAGATGACAGAAAGGAAAAACACAGCAGTTTGTTTATGGATATTCGGAGAAAATACTCCTACGTCACCCCTTCTTCCAACCACCGGAATGATTTACTATAATATGCTTTGAAACAAATACAGTTTGCACAAATAGCTCACTGTTGAACAGAACAGACTCTTTTAAACTTACAATATGATGAAGAATATCACTCATCTAAAACGATGCTTTGATTTTAACTCTCTCTTGATTAACACATAGTAAATCAAGAAAGCAGCTAACGGTTTGAAAGTTCAAAAGTTTGATTTCTCAGTAATTCCAGAAGTTCTCCTTAGAGTGCGAGAGAGATTGTCTGTTGTCCTTGAGATTCTTTAAATAAGGAATAGGTACCAACGGTCGAATCTTCATAATGACACGTGGCGAGCTTCCATTGAAACGCCTCCATAGTACACATCAGACTCTGAATACAAGAATCGTGGTCGTACACAACTGGTAGTGCGTCGAATATTCTTTAGAGATGTACCTGCAAAACAAGTAATGTGAGGGATATTCGCTTACGTGGCATTGGTTGATTGTTGCAGCTGGTTGTCGTATTAATCTTCACTAGAAAGTGGAGCAAGAGTAGCGTACATCTAGAGAACGTGGGTAGGCGGGTTATAGATTCAAGCAACTGCTTAAGCATGGCATTAGACGTATTTCAATTAGACGACCTCGTCTAATGAAATCAAACGTCCCCGTCTAATAACAGGATCCATTAGACCACCTGGTCTAATGGGATCAGACTTCACGTCTAATTACAATCACTTTAGACTAATCTGAAGGAGTTAGACTGCACGTCTAACTTTCACATTCCATTAGACTCCACGTCTAATTACGGTTCCACTTCAGACTAGTCTGAAAGAGTTAGACTGCACGTCTAACTTTCTCTTTCCATTAGACTCCACGTCTAATTCAACTAGTTAGATTACACGTCTAACTCCGCCAGTTAGACTACACGTCTAACTCCGTTAGTTAGACTGCACCTCTAACTCCGTGTGTTAGACTGCACGTCTAACTCCGCCAGTTAGACTGCACGTCTAACTCCGCCAGTTAGACTGCACGTCTAACTCTGACAGTTAGACTGTACGTCTAACTCCTTGTGTTAGACTGCACGTCTAACTCAACCAGTTAGACTGCACGTCTAACTCCGTGCATCTAATGTCAAATCGGTCTAATGAACCTCATTAAGACCAAGTCTAATAAAGTCTGATTATGATATACCTGCATCAAAGACAATTAGACGCATAGATATCCATTCATCATCAAAATTCCAATAGTTAAACTATTTCGACACTTAGTCAAAATAATTTGACCCAACAGTAATGGCAAACATCATTATCATTGTCTTTCTCATGTTGTTTATGTTCTTGAATTATGTAAACGGAATCAAATCAAATCGTAACCAAATTAATTGACGGGATCGAATGACAAACAAAGAAATATATATTTCGGTTGCAATCAAAAGTTGTTACACCAAATCAACTAAACCTTTTTTCTAATTCACCCAAATCGAAACCAATTCTCAACTATATGTAAACAATTGTCTATAATATGACTTGTTGATGGAAACTCACAGGATTTTTATGAGAGTTCAAGGGTATCAAACAAGGGGATCCTCTTTCCCTTATCGTATTTGTTATTGTTATGGAAGACCTTTCTAGAATGATATTGTTGTTTGTCGAAAAGCAAGTCTGTTTCGTGGGGTAAAGTACGGTGCAAATCGATCTTCATTCTCTATGTCTCACTTATTGTTTGCAAATGATACTTTTTGCATGATTCAGGCTACTAAGAGAAATGTTAAGCAACTTCGTAATATCCTTTAGTTATTTGGTACATGCTCGGGATTACATGTTAATTTAGGTAAGTCCGACATCTTCTTCTATAATTCAGTTTCGTATAGGTGAATGATTAAATTGACATGTATTTTGGGTTTTCCGTTTAGGTTTCTCTGGCTCCCTCTAAATGTTAAGATTAGCTCCAAAGCTTCTTGGGATCCGATCATTACTAAGATGGAGAGAAAGTTTCACATTTGGAAAAGTAAGATTAATTCTAAAGGTGATTGTTTAGTCCTTAAAAAGAACGCTCTTTCTTAATGCCAACTTATATGATATCTCTATTTGTCATTCCAAATTGTGTGGCTGTGAAAATGGTGTGAATTATGTGTAAACTTTTATTTGGGATCTTCTAATTCCTCATTTAGTGAGTTGGAATAAAGTTAAATTAATATAAGAGCACGGGGACTAGGCATCCACGATATTGTGGCTTTCAATAAAGTTTTATTATGAAAATGGTTGTAGTAGATTTTCATCTGAGCAAGAGTGTATTTAGGGTAAATTGAATAAATGTAATATGGTGAAGAAAAATTCCAAAACTTCATGAATAAAGATATGGATTGGTTCATCAAAAATCTTATAAACCCGTGGGATGCAACATTTGGAGTGATAACTATTCCATGTGGAAGGTTTATTCTTTGGTTATTGGCAAATGCTCGAGATTGCGTGTTAATTTGAGTAAGTCCGATATCTTATTCTCTAATTCAATTTCGTATAAGAGAATGATTAAATTGACTTATATTTTGGGATTTAAAATTTGAGTTTTTCTGTTTAGGTATCTTGTGCTCTCTAGGTGTTAAGTAGCTCCAAATTATAAATTAGATCCGGAAAATTTATAGATTTGTGTGGAGACTATATTGGATTTTTTAGAAAACTTCGAGTCAATTATTGTTTTTTTTTGGATTTTATTTGTTCAATATTTCATATTATACTTTTATCGTTGTGATTAAATGAATTTATTTTATTAAATGAGTCATTTAAAAAAAATGTTTAAAATAATAAAATTAATTTGTAATAAAACATTCATTACTTGTGGGTATATAATTTTTTTTATATTTTTATTTTATTATAGAAAGTTAACATAACACCTCATATTCATGACTTTACTTAAAAAGTAAAAGTAAACTCTTTCAAAATAACATAGGTAGACTTTTCTTAAATCGATCAAACATTGTTAAATTAAATTGAAAATTAGACTCATAAATCGATATTAATAGTTTGAAATTAGGCCGTTTTCTAAATAGTCCTAAAAATTATGTAAAAATATTATCTTGTTAAAAAGTAATATTTTTGACCATCCATAAAGATTTGGAATTTTTTTAAAATGGTTTAGAGACTCCAATTAATGAAACTAAGTTGTTTGGTATAAAAAAAAAACAAACAAGCATTTAGAGTTTTCAAAAATGTTAAAAATGAAATTTTATAACAAAAACTGGACGTATTTAAAGTTTATGGGTCGCATTGGACGTGAATAAATTATTTAAAGATCAAACTGTTTCAGAATTATTGAAAATAACTCGAAGTTAGAAGTTTGCACAAGGAAAAGAGTTTGGAGGGCCTATTTAATTCAAAATTAATGAAGGAATTCGAAATTAAAGTTGTTAGCTGAATTTTAAAGTTTAAGAAGTCCGAGGGCCAAAATAAATGCACCTCGGAACTTCAGGAAATCAGAAGAAGAATTTTGGAAAAAGCTGAAAAGCTTTTTCGGCGCCTGTTTGGGAATGAATCATCTCAAAATAATCTCACCTTCATCGTCGCGTAGCTCTTATACTGATGTATATTGAATCTGGCAGTGAAGAACACATGCAGACAGTCTGTTCTTTTGATTGATATGAAATTATATTCAAATTCCCATTGAGGCTGAACTAGTAGGGTGCATTGGAAAGATATGACTAAATGTTTCGATTTTTTTCCAAGATGTTCGAATTAGGACACAGGTGCATGCAATTCATGATTGAACCTCACAGATCTTGAAATAAATAGTCTAGAATATTGGCGACCCAGCATGGGCTGTAGGTTGAATCTTGAGTGTTGCTTGCTATCATATGAATACCAACTAAAAGATCTTTCTAATGCCAATTCACTTGCACCAATAGTGAAGTGAGTCACAAGAAAATATTAATTTTCAAAATAGTACCAAGCGTCTTGTCAAGCTGTGTAGACCACCTTATCCATCAAATGGAGACTCAAGACCTGTATCATTCGATCAGGCCGTGTCTTAGCTTTTTAACCATAACTAGCAATCCAGTTATGAGGCCCTTTGGCTCAAGTTATGAATTTCTAACCATGAAGCATGTCGATCACATTGTCTTGTACAGCCAATTTCATGGGACTGAGAGTTTAGATTAGAATTTGAATTCAAACGGAAATTGCAGAAGACTTTTCAAACTTCACTTTTACTTGCATAATTTTAACAGTAATAAAAAACGTGCACAACGGGTTCAATACTAATTATCTTAATTATAGATGATAATTTCATTTGAAGTATGACCACAATCTTAATCAATCCAAAAAAATCAAACTTTTTAAATCATTAAACTTCATAAGGAAGGCAGTATAAATGTAATCACAATTTTCATACAGGAATAAATACTATTTCACTCATCATAAACTTCTGTTGAAACTATTCAAGTCAGAAATTAAATTCAAATTTAAAATAAGAACAATCAAAATAAGGAGAAAAATATTAAGTATTTGGCCTCATTGAAAATATTAGATAACAACATGCTGTTAGTTCAGACATATGCTTGTCAAATTTTAAATTAAATCATTGGCCACAATTATCATAAAACTGGTGAAAATAAAAAAGAACACAATAATACAAATGATTCAGTTAATGGGTGGTGGTATATAAAAAAAATGAATATCGAGATTTACCCTAGTAAATAATCAAAATCTCCATAAAAACATAAAATCTTAAAATTTGACATATCATGCATCACAATCTCTTACCAAGATGTAGATCCATATTTAAAGAATATAACTTCATTAAAAAGTCTGAAACCACAAAACCCTATCTAAGAAACACATATAAAGAGTTAACTGGATCCATTGAAGCAGCTAAACTCTATTCTCCTCATCCTGATGAAGAAATCAGGTATTGCAGTTAGATTGTAGGAGCCTAAAATCAAAGTTTAAACTCTAATATAAATGACAGATAAACTTATAAATGTGAATGAAATAGATATATAATAACAAAGAAATGAAAAATCTAAAGAGAAGTGGTGGCAAAGAAGCTCAGATACAATGTTGGAAAGGATTATAATCGCTGACCACATAGGTCTCATAGTGAGCTGGAATAAAAGGTTTATCATCATTGCTCTTCAAACACCACAAAGATAAACACAAAACAAATAATAATTACATAAATATAGAACAATTTATTTGAGTTTCAGAACAATTCAGAAAATAAAAGATGAACTTAGATTATTTGGAGGCAAAAAGAACACAAGGATGGTTGACATATAAAATAGTTGCAGCCAATTTATATAAGACACTACTAGGGTTTTAAGAAGAATATTTTAACACTTATTGATTTTTGGGCCTTCTGGGTAATTAATTCGTTGATGGGCTTACAAGATGTTGGGCTGAATATTCAATTTTTAAAGTTCCAAATAATCAAAATATCAATTTGTTGTACTTTTTTCCATTTGTTTGAGAATATAAATTAATTGTAACATTGATTTTGACCCATCTCATTTATTTTTATCAATACTTTCAAAATATTTTGGATGAATTATAAAAATTTATAGGTGGAAACTTATTTTGAATACTGATTACAAAAATAATATAAATATTTGGATAATTGTTAGTTTTTATTCAATTTTGTATTAATTTTTAGATTACTTTTTAAATTATATAAATGCTTGATTTGGATTATTTTATTTACAAATGATTTTAAAATACATTATTACCCATTTTAATAGTTAACAAGTTAATTAAATATATTTTATAAATTTTTAATTTTAATATTATTTAATTTTAATTTTTCAGATTTTTATTTATTTATTATTTCAACTTTTTTATTTAATAATATTTTATTTTTAAATAATATAAAATTTTCACTTTACATTGAAATATTTTTTAAATAATAATTTAACTATTTTTTATTTAATATTATTTTTTATAACATAATAAGATGTTTTAATATTCAAAATATTAAAATTAAAAACTAATATATATTTCTGTTTTTTTTATAAGGAATTAATTCTTATTAAATCTAATAAAGAGTTAAATAAGAATTATTAATTTTTGTAAATAATAAAAAGTAATCTCTAAAAAAAATCAAATCTTGTATAAATTTATAAAGATTTTAATGAAACTATCCACAAATTATACAATTTATTTAGGTTAACTTCATAAACGAACTCATTTGAATACAATAACAATGAGTAGTAAAGGCGAGCAAACTCATTAAGCTGTGTCGGAAAATTTTCTACATAAAATTTTGAGCGACAGTAAAATTAATCTTTGACCGAGGGTTGGTAATCAACACTGGAATTTTTTTGTCAAATAACAAGTCATCTACAAATATGGTCAAAATAGTGAGGAACCCATATAAATCATTAAAAAATACATGTAAAAGGGCCTCCAAATAATAGATAGATTTCAAAAACTCCTTATAAGAAAAATAAAAAAGAACTTCATATCCAACAACATCATCTCCTTTGCTGCAAAGAATGAGATGAATACAGACTTTAGAAATAGTCACCAATACGATTAGATGGTATAAGAAGATGACCCACAAAAGATTGAGAGTATTATTTGTTTGTCTATTTTTTTTTGGAAGACGGTTAGAACTATTTCATTAAAATCCCCAAAGGGAGAGGGTTATAAATCAAAGATAGACAAACCATTTCTATGATTAAGAATGATAATCAAAAGACCCGAAAAAATCTAATTAGTAGCATTCATACATTTTAAAAAAATAGTGATTATAAACAGAAAAAACTATATTAAAATCTAAACATCCCGGCTTTGCATTTTTGCGTGCCATCCAATTTTATTGAGAGACCTTTTTCTCCTTCATCTTCCGCTTCCCCTTACCTTGAAAATGAAAAGAGATTGTATTAAAGAGGATGATGAGTATTGTTATTTCTCATTTTGAATTCTCTCTTTGTACGAGCCTGTTCTGATTTGATAGAAAGATTTGTTTTTGAAAATTTCAGGACTTTTAACTTTGTAATCTTCAATATGAATTTCTATATTTTTGTCTTCCTTATCTTCAGCTTCAGCTTCAGACTCTACATCGGTTTTGAAATTTTTTTTATCGGCTTTAGAATTCTCTGTTTCAGCTTTGAAATTTTGGGTGTCTTCCTCTTGAGTTTCCTTAACAACAACTTGAGATTCATCTTTCATTTTCCTCCCGATCCTTTGTTTTATAGCAAATTTTCTTTCACTCTTCACCTTGATTCCCTTACTTTCTTTCCTTCACTACTTTCCTTTTTCCTAGAATTCTTCTTGCTTTCTTCTACAACTATTTGATCTTTGAGTTTAGCCTCCTCAGTTTTTTTCTTTTTCTTTTTTGCTTCCTAATTTTCTAGTTTTTCTACTCTTCTTCTTTATCTTTATCACATTTATTGTGCAGGAAAGTGTTAAAGAAAACACATCTCTTTGATTTCCATTCATAAGAAATCTCTATGACATTGTGCTTTCCTTTCTTTTCAACAACTTCCATTTTCATTGGCAGAACACTCTTAAGATGCACTTCAATGTTAATTCTAGAAAATAACAAGTGCTATCATCCTTTATATATATATATATATATAATAAACATAACTAAATATGTGTATATCGACCTCGATCGAGAGCTTCCTCGGTCTAGATCAAGTCTCTCCGGTCCCCGACCGACAAAAATAGACCAAATCGTTATGACTCCAGTCATAAGGCCTGTTTGGTTCCACTTTTCAAAACCCAAAAGTATTTTTGTAATTTTGGAACCCAAATCCATTTTCAAATAATCCCAAAAGATCGGAAAATGATTTCAAAATATTTTCAGGATACTTCCCAAACAAATATTTTGATTAAGGCTCTGTTTGAAATTTATTTTTAGATTCTAACACCATTCTTTGATATTTTTCAAGTCCTTTACTCAATCTTTTAAGCGCAATCGCAGGTACGCACCCTAAATATTTTGTATAATTATTTACGTAAATCAAACTTATCCATGATTAGCCCAGAACTACTAATTAAATAAAATAAACGTTATAAATAAATCTTTTTGATAACTAGACTTTTAAAAAATAAATCGTTTTCAAGGGGGCGGAGGATATAACGCACAAGACCTTTTTCTGAGCGTAACTAAATAACAAACCCCTTATGAAAACTCTGGCATAAAGTACAGTTGTAGACGTACATTTTACTGATTCTTCTAAAATCAATTGGAAGCTCTGTTTTAAATAAATAATATTTTCTTAAATTAAATCGAATTTCAAATCAAATCATCATTTTGGTTACAACAAACCCCCATATTATTAAAATTTAAATAAAATTAATTATTTTTACATAATTGATTTTAAAAGATGACTGGCATGCAAACCAATGTTGAAACCATCGAACCTCAAGCCACCCCAGGTCCCCTGTATTGCCATGTGTCCTCCAACACGTGCTAAGCTAACAGAAGGAATTTCCCGGGAGTTACAACTATATTTTTTCTATTTATATTTACCTTTTAGAACTATTAATTATTTTTATAAATATATATATAAACAAATATGTAATATATATAAATTTAAGCAAAAATAATTAAGGTATTTAACACTATATTTTGACATTTAACCTAACTGTCTCAATCTTTCTTAATTGTTTATTATATTAATTCTTATTATTAATTAGACTAATATTTACACAAGTTATTTATGATCTATTCTATATTCTTCATAGGGTAAACAGTTCGATTCAGTCGATTTTTTCACCGAAAAATTCATCACAACCGTTAATTTCGGTTTTTCAATTCACCCGTTAGTTGGAAGTTAAATGTCGACTCGGTTTAGTCGGTTATAAAAACGGTTCGGTCGGTTTATCATTTTAATAGTTGAAAAATTAAAAATGTATACAATATAAAAATTAAAAAAATAAATAAAAATATATATATTATAATAAACTAAAAATGAAAAATCTAATTGAGTCTTATAATAAAATTTTAATAAATTAAATAATAAAACAATTATTTAATTTTAAAAAATATATTATAATATTAATTAAATAAAAATGAGCTTGAAAGAAAAACCATCAATATACAAAATATGTGTGCTAAATTTAAATCATAAACCAAAAAAAGTATAATGTTTATTCTTTAATACTAGGCTAGTAGAATATATGTTTAAAAATATATCAAAATAGTCTGTTAAACCGTCAATTTTTATTAGGTAAATCGCCAACCGAACCGGTTAGGATCGATATAGGAAATTATGAACCGATCGGCTTATAATTATTTCGGTTGGTTTGCATCGATTCGGTTCAATTTTCGGTTTTGCTTCTACCTTTAATTCTATAGGGTGTTGCCTGAAATGAATATAATGAATCAAGGATGCACTCACCTTTAATAGGACTTGTGGTTATGCCACTCTTATTGTTTGTCTTTATTCTTCTTCTTGGAAATTCGAATAGTCAATTGATCATTTCTATCATTGTACTTCATCACTAGGAGTTCTCGTTTTTCTTGATTGGATTCCCTTAAGAAAATATGATATTCCCATCATGTTTCTTGGCCGCCGAATTTGTTTTTTCTTTTGTCAGAAGAGAAATGTGGACTTTATTCCAGGTGATGTATTCCCTTTTATATATCTTAGTGTATCTTAGAATGCTTAGGATATTGGGAGGCTTTAGAGTAACTTCAATGTAAAATTTCTCCAAATCATGAACTATATTATTGACAATATGTTCTTTCATTAGTTTCTTGTCTCTCATCTTGAGTGCATATAGCTTGTGTTTTATGGTACAACCTTTTAATTAATGACTTGTTCATATAGATTTGTTCTAACTTCAACCATAATGAGGCAGTCATGGACTTTTTGAACACTCAAGACTTTTTCACCTAGACACAAGATTATGATAGAACGAGCCCTGTAAGAATCTTCTTTCTCTACTTATTTGTATAATTTGATAGCAGCATGCCGGTTTCTCCAATTAGTGTATCTGAAACACCTTTTTTTGACCAACTGGGTTCTCATCTTTATTATCCAAATATCAAATTCATTCCATATAACTTTTCATCATTAAACTTGAGTACACATTATATGTTGAATTTGACTATTAGATCTTCTAAGACAGTTATGAAGATATGAAACTCTGAGAAATAGATATGTACTAAAGAGGAAAAAGTCTTGAGAATCTTAAGTGTTGTATTATCAACATTTATAAACGACCATTATAAAGGAGTAATTAGCCTAGAAACCCTAAATTACTTATACATACAGGCCCAAGCCCATTAATAATTAAATAAGCCATAATTGTATAAAAGACAATAAAAGCCTACAACTTTCAATTTTCTGACAATCAATACTTAATCTCACAATCTCCCCCGTAAGCTTGATTTGGTTCGAGATTCTTCACGTCGAGCAGCTCTCGCATCTCTGCAAATTTGACTCTTACTAGTGCTTTAGTGAGAATGTCTACACGCTTCTCTCTAATGCCTATGAACTCTACAACGATTTGTTAATTCTCGACGCATTCACGGATGAAGTGGAACTGAGTGTCGATGTGTTTACTACATCCATGAACCACCAGATTCTTCATTAATTCTATTGCGGACTTGTTGTCGACATAAAGGGTTACCAACCTCAGCTCGCATCCAAGCACCTCGCTCAACAAATTTCTTAGACAAAGTCCTTGACATGATGTTGTAGTAGCTGCCATAAACTATGCCTCACATGAAGATAAAACAACAGTTTGTTGCTTTTGAGATTGTCAGGTGATCAAATTCCCGTTGAGATAAAACACCATCCCTCTAGTGCTTTTTCTATCGTCTGTGTCACCGGCTAGGTTGTTATTAGTAAAATCACCAAGTTCTTCAACTTCTCGTCCTCTTCTTAACTGAATCCCATAGTTCGTCGTTCCCTTCACGTAACGAAGAATGTGTTTTACTGCCTATTTGTGTAGAGTGGTAGGTTTCTCCATGTATCGACTCACTATGTCAACTGCATAAGAGATATCAGGTCGAGTGTGGGTCAAGTACCCGAGACACCTGATGATACGCATATACTCCTTCGGATCCACTAAGATTCCTTCCACATTCTTTCTGAGCTGCAACTTTGTTTCCATAGGATACTTGCTCGAGTTGTCATCCTCCATTACAAACTGTTTCAACACCTTCTCTTTATAAGCTTCCTGCTTCACCTCGATGCTATCTTTCTTTTGGTCTATTTTCTATACCAAAATAGTACGGGAGTAGCCTGAGATCACTCATCTCGAACTCCTTCATCATCTATTTTTAGAACTCATCAACACACTTGACGCTTGATCATGTCACGATCAAGTCGTCGATGTATACACCAACAATGAGTACTTCTTCTCCATGGTTTCTCGTGTAAACAACCTGCTCTTGACACTTCATAAAACTGAGACTCATCATTCTCTTGTTAAGACAAGTGTTCCACACACTTGGTGCTTGACGTAGTCCGTAGAGAGACTTGTATAACTTGTACACCTTGTGCTCTTTATTCTTGGTGATGAAGCCTTCAATTTGAGTGACATAGACTTATTCTTCGATGTCACCATTGAAAAATGCTAATTTGACATCCAAGTGGCTACGATGGCAAGAATTAGCTTGACTGTGTCAAGTTTCGCCACCGGTGCAAAGTTCTCCTTAAAATCACCGCCTTGCTTATGCACATAGCCTTTTCTACCAATCTCTCTTTGTGCTTGAGGATGTTGTCTTTCCTGTCTCTTTTCAACCTAAAAACTCATTTTAACCCGATGGTCTTGTGACCAGGTGGTAAGTCGGTGAGCTCCCATGTCTTATTCTTCCTGACAAACTCGAGCTCTTTGTTCATGGCCACATTCCATGACTCTTCGACTACCGCCTCGTGATATGTTGTTGGCTTGTCGGTGGTGAGCAACAACAATTCATCAAGATCCATCCCTACTAGTGGTTCCTCCGCATAGACATTTCGTAGGATTCCGAACTCCACTGAATTTTGTACGAGCTTGTTATTGTTGTTGCACCACTCTCACTTCTTCTCCTCGACAACATATCCTCAATCGTAGAGATATGATTTGGCTCACCTTTAGCAAACGACATCTCCTCAATAAAGGACATATGTTCAGATCCGTCTGAAGAGTTCAGATCTGTTCGAGGCACCTCACTCTGAAGAGCATCAAAATGAGACAACTTAGTCCCATACACGTATTGGAGAGTCGTTGAACAATGCGATTCCATGATAAGTTTAAGACGTTGAAGAACCTGTGCATCAGTTTGAGATGTTCTGTCTGAAGGGTTGAAATTTTGTTCCCTTTGGAAAAAGATGGGGAAGAGAGCGCACCCTCTAGCATTGGCCGCAACGAGCTCTCTTCTCTTGAGAGCCTTGTTAACATCTTGAGTCTTGGTCCAAGAAAGGACTAACTTCTCTATTTTCAGCAGCTCCTTCAACTCTTTTTCCACATTCTTGCTTGGGATAACATCACTGAATTTCGTGTAGAGCCCGATGCATACCCATTTATCGAATAAATCGATATTAACAGACGTCGTAGCCTCAACATCCTCCAGGATGAGGTTGATCGTCTGAGTGACTTTAGACGAGAGTTCGGGAGTTTTATCGTCTATGTCTTTTCCATTCCTTAAAACTTCGAATTGCTTGGGGTCAGGAAGCAACTCTCTGAATGTGATGCCTTGAGCCCCTCGGGCTTCTCTTAGCATTTCGAATGGAGAAATGTTCCTAGAAAAGACATTTTCTGGAAAGGTTGCAGCCGGGCCCGCATATTTCTAAACGAGTGCTGATTCGTTAGTTTGTGCAGCAGCTGGACCAACTGTTTTTTCAAAATTAGCAACAACATTCGCAAGCACAACATCCTGCTCTACTATAGGTAAAGTAACTTTATCTTGACCACCAACTACAGTAACCACTAGTTCGATAGGAGAGATAACAACTTCTTCCCCTGTCTCTTCTCAACAGGTTCACCAACTGTCTCAGTAGTTGGTTTAGCAACTTGTTTCACAACGGAAACTACAACGGGCTCTACGACCAAGGAAAGGGAATGAGGTACCTTGGAGGACATATGAACAACATTAGACGTCTCTGTCTGATCAGTAGGAATGACCTCCGTCTAACCAGCAGCTAGGACAGACGCCTCACTAAGCGCCTTGAGTTGACTAGCCAACACATTGGCTACAAAAGATGGCGAGGCTGAGAACAAGGGAACAACAACAACGTGGGTTTTCTCTATTATCGCCCTTTTTGGATTGGATTCGACTTCGACAGTATCTCCAATAGCCTCCCATTTCTGACTAGAGGAGCTTGTGGTAAATTGCATCACTGATGTCTTCATTCTTTTTGTAGGGGTCTTACGACTAGAGGTCGCATGACGCTTGGACCGAGTAGTCGACTGACCACTTGCCTATTGAGCCGAAGATGCAGATTTTGTTTCTTTAACGATCATCATTCGAGCGATATGGTTTCTAATAGTGGTGGCTGTCATGATTCTGCAGATGTTTATAGGTGCACCTTTGCCCACGGGCACCTTCAGATGCTCCAGAATCCAACTGAGTTGGACTGAAAAAACCCACACACTACTTACTAAACGCATCAATCATCTGGCGAAGGATAGAGAAAAGAACGGACCCCCAGTTGATAGCCACCGCTTTTGTTATAGCTACCATCATCTCGAATCTATCTTGGATGTAGTTGTCGAACGACCCCGCTTTCCCTTGAATAGACTTGGCACAGATGTCGTTGAGAAGACAGTACTCAAATTTGAAGCACTTCTTCTTCCCGTTAATGTTCACAGGACCTTCGTTGTCGGAAAGGAAGGTACGCATCTCTGAGATAATCTCGACAAGAATCTCTTCAACAAACGTGTGGCCTTCCGTCGGAAGCCCAAGGAACTCGACAAAGAAGGATTTGGATATGGAGATGTTAGTACCTTCACAGTTGCTGAAATGGAATCTCCTTCCATCTTTACAGTTTCAAAGAATACACGCACCTCCTTGTCGTGAAGAATATATGGTACGTCAAGATATTTCCTAAGGCCGGAAGCCTCTAAGGATCTGAATATTACCACCATCGCCGGAAACCCTGATGCATACACCGAATTGAAGTCCACCTCCATGGTGTTTTAAGCGAATGCAATAGTTTTCTTAGCCATCGCCATCTCAGAGTTTAGAAAATAGACGAAGAAGACGATTAACTTTCTAAAGAGAAGGCACAGCGAAATAAGATTTAGGGTTTTAAAAAATCTCAAAGAAAGCGTAAGATATTTTAGGCGTGCAAGACACCCTTAAATAAATTTGAATCGACACGTGTCCCAAAAGACATCATTAAAATAAACCGTCATTTTACGATAAACGGACGTCATTAAAATTCTTCATTAAGAGACGTCATTAAAAAAATATTCCCTCCAATTAATTTGAAATGTGACCGTTTACTATCTAAGAGGGAAGGTAAAAAGACAACGTATAATAATAGGACAACTGTCCCACTCGTCTTAAGATGAGGCATCTGAAGAGCGCACGTAGATAGACGTCTATCTGTGTTGTCCGCATACCTTGCGTTTAAGCTTGGTAAGACGTATGTTCGGAAGGCGTCTTCTTACACACAGCAACAGACGTGTCAGCAGACAAATCTAACAAAACTTAAGTTACAAGTTGCTTAAGCACATCTCGTCTTATATACATTTTTTTTCAGACGACTGATGTGATCAGTCTGATTTGAGATATCCGTCTTAATACATCTTTCCAGTCAAATCAACAAATTTCCTCCTCAATTTTTGCATACTTAATTAAATTAATTTAGGTCTAAAATACCTATAACATTTCTAAAGAAAGCAAAGGGGATTTCTTGTACACAAGGCGCCCTTTAAATAATTTTGAAATGATACAAGTTTCAAGAATCATCATTTGCAAAACCATCATTTAAAGGAAATGATGTCATTGTTTAAAAGTCATCATTTACGAAGTAAAGGATATCAATAGAAATAACAGGTATTTGATAACCAATATGGAGTGTTGGTCATATAATACATGAAAGCCACGTGTCTTCATGTTATTTGTTAATAATGTGACCGTTCACTTTTTGAATGTAGGAGTGAAACAACAGCGTTTTGATAAGATAGATACAGTTGTCCCCCAATTGGCTCAAGAGGAGACGTCTGGTCAGCATTGAGACATCCGACTAGTTGTGTTGTTCACATGCCTTCCATTTCAACGTAGATAAACGTTTTTTGGAAGAGCGTCTTCTTGCGCGGAGCAAGACGTCTAACCAAAGAGCGTCTGCTTGTGCAAAGCAAGATGTCTATTTGGAAAGCGTCTGCTAGCGCAAAGCCTTAGCTGTATTAACAGGAATCTATCTAACATCCTGACGTCTGACCAAATTAAAATTTCGGACAACTTAAGTTTAGCTTGTCTAGTGTGCAGTGTCATCAGACGACTGCTCTTTCAACGCTATTTGGAACATCCGTTTCAACATGTCTGACTTAACTACTGTATTTCAAGTTCCCCTAAATTTATGCATAAAATATTTTTACAAAATGAATGATAAATTTAATTTAGAAAAGGGTTCCCCTTAAATTTATGCATGGGAATATTTTTATAAACTGGATGATAAATTTAGTTTCAAAAATGGGTTTCCCTAAATTTATGTATAAAATAAGTTTAGAATAATGATAAATTTAGTTTAAATCAAGAAGTCCTAAGATATTTCTCAAATAAGAAAACTTAGTCTCTAGTAGTGGCTTTGTGAATATATTTGCCACTTGAAGGTCTGTTGGTACGTATTCCAGCCGGACATGCTTATGTGCCACGTGATCCCGAATGAAGTGATGACGAATGTCGATATGTTTGGTTTGAGAGTGCAACACCGTGTTGGATGTGATCGGTATCGCACTAGTGTTGTCATAGAAAATGGGAAACTCGTCTACATGAATGTCGTAGTCTCTCAATTGTTGTTGAATCCAAAGCAATTGAGCACAGTAGCTGCCTACGGCAAGGTATTCCGCTTCTATTGTAGACATGGCAATGAACGTCTACTTTTTGCAAAACCAAGAAATTAGACGATCACTTAGGAACTAACAAGTTCCACTAGTGCTCTTCCAATTAATCTTGCACTATGCATAGTCTGCATCAAAGTAACTTATTATGTTGAGACTAGAATCCTTCGGATACCATAGTCCAACGCATTGAATCCCCTTTAAATATTTTAAGATATGCTTGACAACTATAAAGTGAGATAGTTTAGGATTAGATTGGAAACTCCCGCAGACGCCGACGACGAATAGGATGTCCGGTCGGCTGACTGTTAGGTAGAACAAAGAGCCTATGATCCCTCGGTATACCGTGATATCAAAACTATGACCATATTCATTCTTTTCCATCTTGCTGGATGAGTTCATGGGAATGGAATCAACTGAGTAGCTCTCCATGCCAAATTTCTTTAGTAGTTCCCTCGTGTACTTGGCTTGGTTGATGAAGATTCCATCTTTAAGTTGATGCACTTGAAGGCCTATAAAAAACATCAGTTCACCCATCATGCTCATCTCAAACTTGTCCTACATAAGCTTAGAAAACTTTTCAAACAGTTTGGGGTTAATTGACCCAAAAATAATGTCATCAACATATATCTGAAAAAGTAAAATATGTGAATACTTAACAAATCTAAACAAAGTTTTATCCACTGTGCCTATTTTGAAATTGTGTTCAAATAAAAACTTTTGTTAAGGTGTCATACCAAGATCTAGGAGCTTGCTTGAGAACATAGTGATCTTGTTGAGGATAAACATAATGATGTTTGTTGCTTAGAGAATAGAAAACCTCGCTTTCATACCACTAGTTGGGATCGATGTCAACAACAACCGGTGGGGTTTAAGTGTTGTTGAACGACTATCGACTTCCAATTAGGTTTTAACCCTGTTAGAGGTTAAGACATGTTTCTATTCTTGTGACAAATCTTCGCGAGCTCTTGAATCAGATTCAAGTGCGGAATAACTCGCTAGATTTGAAGCGTATTGATACAGTATGATAAGATAGTAAGAAATGAACACGAAGTTGTTTATGGATGTTTGGAGATAAACACTCTTACATCACCCCTTCTTTTGTTACCATAAAGATACACTATAAGACTTTAACTTGTATAGCCTCTACACAAGTTCAGTCAGAAATCCAGGACTTAACAATGCTGGTTTTGAACTCCTAGCTCTCACTCTGTTGAACAGACACCCCCTATTGAACAGACACCCTCTGTTGAACAGACACCCTCTGTTCAATTTATAATGCTTAATATTCTTAACTAATATTACAACAATTCCCCTCTCAACTTACCTTAATGGAAATTACAATTGAGATAGTGAGAGAGTGATCTTTTTGTAACTAACAACCCACTTCTTCTTGAATAAGGTTCACTTATATAAATGAGTCACAACCGCTTTACATTAAATGATGGCGTGTTGTAGAGCTCCGTGTACTGATGTAGCGTAGCTCTACTTGAATAGCGCGTGACTTTGTGCTTCTTAGAAGGTTTGTATAACGATGCACAACAGTTAATGCAATGATTAAATCTCGATATTGACATGTAGCATTATTACGTTGATTAATGTGCGTGCTGATGTGGCAGTCTGCCGCTTGTCGAATGATGAGTAGGAAAGATAAACAGGCGCTGCTTCAGTCTCCTGTTGAAGCCTAGACGTCTGCTAGCGCTCTTCTTCAAACTAGAGCATCTGTTGAAGCCTAGACGTCTGCTAGCGCTCTTTTTCAGACCAGAGCGTCTGTTGAAGCCTAGACGTCTGCTAGCGCTCTTCTTCAAACAACCCGTCTTATGAAGTTCAGACACCGTCTTCTCGCGCACTTCTTCAAACTACCCGTCTTATAGAATTAAAGCTACTCATAACTTCATGCGTGAAGGAGTGGCAAGATGTTGGGTCTTCGTATCAACCCATCGAGGGGAATGGTCAAGTCTGTGAATACAATAGCCAAGCTGATGGTTAAGGAGGCTAAGAAAGTGCACATCAGGATCAGAGGCTGGAATGGAACGTCTCGTTTACATTAATCCGTATGAATGAATACGATGTAGTGTTGGGACTACAATGGTTCGATCAAGTACATGCTTGTATAATGTCTTATTCCAATTCACTGATCATTTTGGATCACGGGAAGATTAACGTGATACTAATAAGAAGATAATCAGAGGGAATCTGCATGTTCTCGACAATTCGATTCAGCCGAGGTCACAAACGTGGTAAAGAGGCATTTGTCACTTTTTCTATGACGAATGATGAGGACGGTTACAAGGGAAAAAGGGGAGGTACCCGAATAAATCCATATAGTGTGCGTGGAGGCATTCGAGGGGCTCAAGGATAAAGGAACCAAACAACCATAAGCTCCACAAAGTTTGTCCACGTCTTATGTTGGTCAAAGTCAGTCTTCCTTCACTCTCGCTAAATCCGTAGAAGAGGAAGCCGATCGTGCTCGGGCATCTTTGGACAAAGCCACCCAAAAGATGAAGAAATATGCAGATCTGAAGAGACGTGTAGTTGAGCTAATGTCGAGAATAGTAGAGGAAGGAAAGATCGCTTATGGAACGCCAATCATAAGATTAAAATGTAACAGTCCAAGGTCGAGCTGATGATGGCCACGACTTAGGTGGGGGAGAATGTCACTACCCATTTAATGGGGTGACAAAAACCCAAAGATGTGAAGCCCTTCATGCATATATCCTAAAATGTTCTAGATTTTGCTAGGCTTTTCCTTTTGTGGAACTCTCTAGAATTCTCTAAGAGTTCCTTATTGTAGGTAAGATGATAGAACTCTCTAGAATTCTATAAGAGTTCTTAAAACTAGGTTGATAGTAGAACTCTCTAAGAGTTCCTAAGTCTAGGTTAGATAATAGAAGTATCTAAAAAATCCTAGGTTAAGGAGGATCTAGAAAGATCTATCCTCTTGTATATAAATAAGTTTTGGCCATAAACCAAGCACACTACCTCACACTTGCAATACACAAGCAATACAACTTCATATTCTCCAAGCTCTTTCTCTCTCAAAGTGTTTCTTCTTCTTGCATCATTCAAGAGGCTGACTAGTTAGTATTTAGGCAATCTAGCCTAGTGCCGCACGGGACGAGGAGTTATTCGGTGACCGAGTTTCTACCCGTGACATTTAGCTTCTTATAGTTATCTTATTAAGAAACTATCAATTCTTTTGAGAAACATTTACAAGATCATTTAGTATAGAAGTGTAACTAAGTGAGAAACAATCCATGGGGTCAAATATTAGGTGTTCTCCTTGTACAAAATTCTTAATTAGTTTACAACTTGTAACAATGCAGGTAAAATGGATAGTTGATATTTTGATCGGTCGAGAAATCTCCAATCTTTTCAGAAAAAGGTTCTTGTACACCTCTCTTATAAGTTGGTCATCTAATTTTACACAACAGACATTGGTAATAAACATTAAATTATTTTTTTTAGGCATTATCTATGCTTACTTTGAGAATAGAAAGTTGACAACAGCCCAATATTGTGTATTTTATTCCTATTCTAGGAAGATCACAACATATTTTGATTGCATTTTACTAAGATGTGTCTGACATTTAAGAAACCTTCCTTATATAATGCTATCAAAAGATGGCTTGATTGGTGTCTATGCATATAAACTATGATAGAAAAATAGAATACATAAATCTAAAACTTGAACTTTTGATTTTGCAGTTCCTGATGCTGAGAAAGTTCATCATCAAATTGAGAATGAAGATGTTATTTCATAACTTTTATCTCTAACTTCTCATGGTTTCTAGTTGGTAACTGTCTTTCCACAATGGACTCACAGTGGCGAGAGGAGATCTTCATCAGTTTCTTCACAACTCTATGATTTTATTGTTTATATTTGTAACTTATTGTTTTGCTTATTTGAAATTGAATTTGTAATATGTATTTGATTGACTTTTTAAAATATTTGTAATGAAGAATATAAATTTTTGATGATTAAAATTTATAATTTTTATTTTAAAATTTTAGTTTAATAGTAAAATATAAAAATGTCTTAAGAAATTTACCGACACATAATTATAGTTTACCAGCGTATATGTGTCACATACATGCACACAATTTATATGTCGGAAATGTTTAGTGGCGTATAATTGTCACTTACCGTCACAAATTTATGTGTTGGTAAAGTTCTAGCGGCGTTTAGTTTCCCATTTAGCGGCACAAATTTTAGTGTCAGTAACTCATTTTAGCGGCGTATAGTTACTACTTACCGGGATAGATTTTTGTGTCGGTATAGACCTTGCCTGTGTCGGTATAGACCTTGCCTGTGTCGGTATAGACCTTGCCGACTCCACTTTTATTGGTGTTAATTTATGTGCCGGTTAGAATTTTGTGGCACATATTACGTCAGAAAATTCTATATTATGTGCCAGTAAAATTTATTTTTGTTGTAGTGAATGTAAAAAAATATAATTTTTTTTACTAGTTAATATATCTTAGGAGACTATAATATAAGGATAAAATTATATAAATTCAAATACTATACTGGCTTAAAAAAATTCAAAATTTCATTGAATTGAATCACATTTTCATATTAAATATAAAAATAAAAAAACAAGTACACATTATACTTTAATAATGTTTTAATATAGATAAAATGAAAACTGATAAAATATTAGCTATTAAAAGAATAAATAAATGATTATTACCACTATGATGATGAAGATTAAAGAATATTTCATTTTGAGTACAAAATATGAATAAAAATGCTAGTTTGACAAATGATAGAACACTTTGTATTCTAAGAAACTGAAGAAATTACAAGTTTTTTCTATTATAAATATAAAAAATAAGAGTGGTTCACAATGCTTTAGGCTTTAGCTAGGTAGTCGAGCTCACGCTCGACCTTTGTTTTTTTTTACTAATTTGGACTAGGGCTTGGACTTTTGTTATTGCTATGATTTGTGTTCGGGCTAGGACTTGGGCTTGAGCTTTGTTTTTTATTATTCGGGCTAGGACTTGGGCTTGAAGTTTGGTTTTTGCCTTTATTAGAGGTCGGGCTCGGGCTTGGACTCGAGCTTGAACTAGGACCATGGTTTTCACTTTTTTTATTGCTCGGGCTCGGGCTAGGGCTAGGACTTGGGCTTGTAACATGGCTTTCATTTTTCTTATTGCTCGAGGTCGGACTAGGACTAGGGCTTGAACCTTGGCTTTCACTTTTGCTCGGGCTCGCACTAGGATTTGAGTTTTTACTGTTTGGACCGGGACTAGGACTTAGGCTTGAAATTATGTTTTTAATAGGGCTAGGAGATGGACTTTTTCCCTTGCTATTCTTAGGACTGGGTGTTGTGGTAGGACTAGTGAGGCTGATACTTGGAATTAGTGACTTGATTTTCTTTGAACTTGGACTTGGTGATGGGGCACTACTACTAGTTGAGTTATTGGAATCAGTTTCATTTATTTTAGGTGAAGCACGTGTAAACCATGAATCATAAGGCACATAGTTAGTTTTGGTTGAGCCAGGATGTAGTGGAATACGTCTAGGTCGCACCCATAAGTCACCACCCAAGAATCTATTTGCAGTAAACTGTTTGACCTCGGTTCGATTAATATTCTTGATCCCTAACCATTGGGTGCGATTAGCCTTGGATGATCCAGGTCCATAATTATTGTACTCAGAATAGAAGCAAGTATCCAATGCAAATGTAGCATTCCATGGCATGAATCCTTCTGGTGTGATTAAGTCATCAATAAATGACTCCATAATAATGGTCCTAGAAAATTCTTTCCAAGGCCTAGCAAGATAAGACTTGAGAGTTTTACGAACTGGGTAATAAGCTGGGTCAGCCACAACTGAACAATTTTGCATAACGATGCCTGTTGGTTGACGATCAATTTTCCGGCCTTGAGCTGTTACGATATTTGCTTGGTTATCCATTGGCTTACGGACAACCATTGTACAGTTTTGGAAAACGACAGCACTATCACCGAAGATGAAGTCAATTGTTCCTGAGATCAAACAATTCCTATAGAACTGACGATAAGTGTGTGTGTAAAGTGTGTCTTGGTAACCATCCATGTGACAGTTATAGAATATAGATAAGTCGGACCCAACTCTGAGAGCCACCGCCTGATGTTTCTCTGCCCCGGCAGAGTTCTCGAATCCCATGCCGGAAGCAATGAAATTGTCCCCAAGTATAGCTGCAATACAATTCCAATTAATCACATCTGAATTTTCATTATTTGGTTAGTTAGTTAGTTAGTTAGTTAGTTAGTTAGTTAAAGATTTATTTGTACCAACAGTTGCTGTGTGGAAAGTTGAGACACCATCAATGAAATTCAAGCTACCAGTTATCCTCGTCTTGTTGGGACCATCTCCAATCATCATCAAATGGGTTAAATTCCTATCGACCTGTACTTGCTCCTCGTACACTCCTTCCTTAATATACAACACAAATGTTTTATCACTATTTCTCGGAATAGTACTCAAGGCTTTTGTAATATTAGAATAACTCCCACTCCCATCCTTGGCAACAACAAGATTAATCTTGATTGGTCTTCCTTTTTCTCTGAGAAATCTTTTTGCAGCTGGCTTAATCCAAGATGGGTATCCGAATTGATTCCCCTTACTGCCAGAAAGAAGTCGACGATGGCCTGTGAGCGCATCTAGATCAATGGAGGACAGTGCTTGAGAGATCTGAGATATCATGGCAAGACCATTATTTGTTAGTTGCATGCCAAGTTTTAAATACTGTTTCATCTTGTCACCAGCATCCCCTGTTGTGTTCTCAAAACCGTCAAGACAAGTTTCCTGGTAAGTCAGGGCAGCGCTAAGCCATGTTTTCAAATTTTCAAGCACCCCATCGACCTGGATTAACTCCATTTGACCTAGACATAAAAGAAATTGAGATCTAGCTAGCTAATAGTAAACTAGTAATAACAAAATTAATTACCCATTTGATTAAAAGATCTCTCAAGATCATCTGCAGCAGTTTCAGCCAAACTACGACAACAATCTAGAGCATCTTTGGTCCTAGGATCCTTTTCGAGTTCATTAAGGAGAGTTGAGTTGCTGGCAGCTTCCAAGATTCTCTTCTTTGTGGCTGCGAAAGCTATGCCAACCAATTGTCTCAGGTCGGTTGTGTTGGCAGAAGCCAGGCTTTCTTTACAGGCTTCTTTGTAATCAGTTGGCTCACAAATAGCTTGAACTGCCTTAGCATTGCTTTTGATTTGTTGGGGATTTTCAGTTGTGGAATCCTTCGCATCTGGTTGGTTCATCCCTACCACCACCGCCACCACCAAAGCCACTAGTAACAGGGAACAAACTCCCACCACCACCAATTTTTTGTTCCCATCTGTGGAATCTCCCATTTCTCCACTATTTCTTAATTAAGACCTTTCAATTAATTAGGTGATTCTAATTTATTCTCTCTTATTTGGTGACTCCATAAACATACATACGGTCATCCCTTTCTTCTTATGTCTAATTATGCACTCTCTGCTTGAAGCTTTAAGGTGCCCCGGCAGAGAGCAATTATCCTCCTATGTATTGAATTATGGAGGAAGGAATAATGGAAATGAAACTGGGAAAGAACTTCACATTTACAGATATATATGTGTATGTATTTGTGATTTGAAAGTTAGTTATTTCAGTTTTAGAAATCAACGGCTTGAAAACAATGGTAAAGAGTCAAATTTGGATTTGGAATGCTATATTTACACATCCATGTTTAACTATTTATTACAATGTTAATTTTAGGACATATTTTTATAATTATTGTCATTGAAAATAATAACCAAATCAACTTAATTCAACAAACTTCCAAAAATGCTTAATTTCTCAAATAGAGATAATCTCATTATATTTTATTATGGTAAACCATCTTTTGAATTTCATATTGTTTAAATCTTAGTACCAAAAAATTAGCTAGATCTAGAATAAGATAAATAAATTGTAATCAAAATAGAAAAAAAAATTATGTTATTATAATATTAAGAATTAATTACTCATAATTAAATATATATATATACACTTTATATATTTTTTATATATATATATATATATATATTTATTTAAATATTTAAATAGTAAACAAAATTTTAATAATTGAAATAATTTTAAAATACTTTAAAATAGATAAAAGTGATAATAACTAATATATATATATATATATATATATATATATATATATATATATAATAATACTTAATTTTTAAAATGTTCGGATTCCCGGATCGAGAACTGTGGTTAATTTGGATATTTATGTGAGAGCAAATGGATATTTATGTCAGATTGTGGATTGACCCGCCCATAAACTTAAAACGGTTAAACATAAAATTTAAAAAGCTATTTGTATGTTTCGAACTTGCAACCTAACAAAACAAGTACAACCCTTTAACCAACTAGGCTAATAACATTTTATATTTAAGATTCAACACCAAATTTGATGAACGCGACACATTTTAATAATAAAAGTTCAAATGTTTAACTAACTAATTTATATATATATATATATATATATATATATATATATATATATATATATATAATGATGCTTAATTTTAAAGTGTCCGGATTGCCGGGTCGAGAGCTGTGGTTAATTTGGATATTTATGTGAGAGTAAATAGATACTTGGATTGGATTGTGGGTTGACCCGCCCATAAACTTAAAACGGTTAAAAATAAAAAATGTTATTTGTATGTTTCAAACTTGCAACCTAACAAAATAAGTACAACCCTTTAACCAACTAGACTAACAACACTTTATATTAAATATTTAACACCAAATTTGATGAACACGAAATATTTTAACAATAAAAGTTCAAATTTTTAACTAACTAATCTAGATATATATAATGATTCTTAATTTTTAAAGTGTCCGGATTGCCGGATCGAGAGTTGTGATTAATTTGAATATTTATGTGAGAGTAAATGGTTACTTTGGTCGGATTGTGTGTTGACCCGCCCATAAACTTAAAACGGTTAAAAAAAATTAAAAATTTTATTTGTATGTTTCGAACTTGCAACCTAACAAAACAAGTACAACCATTTAACCAACTAGGCTAATAACACTTTATATTTAAGATTCAACACCAAATTTGATGAACGCGACACATTTTAACAATAAAAGTTCAAATGTTTAACTAACTAATCATTATATATATATAATGATGCTTAATTTTAAAGTGTCCGGATTGTCGGGTCGAGAGCTGTGGTTAATTTGGATATTTATGTGAGAGTAAATGGATACTTGGATTGGATTGTGGGTTGACCCGCCCATAAACTTAAAACGGTTAAAAATAAAAAAATGTTATTTGTATGTTTCAAACTTGCAACCTAACAAAACATGTACACCCTTTAACCAACTAGACTAACAACACTTTATATTAAATATTTAACACCAAATTTGATGAACACGAGACATTTTAACAATAAAAGTTCAATTTTTTAACTAACTAATCTATATATATATATATATATATATAATGATCCTTAATTTTTAAAATGTTCGGATTGCCGGGTCGAGAGATGTGATTAATTTTAATATTTATGTGAGAGTAAATGGTTACTTTGGTCGGATTGTGTGTTGATCCGCCTATAAACTTAAAACGGTTAAAAATAAAATTAAAAATGTTATTTGTATGTTTCAAACTTGCAACCTAACAAAACAAGTACAACCTTTAATCAAGTGTGATTGAGATGTGGTTGTCGAGGGATAATAGACCGATATCATTTGAAAGTGGTTAAACAAATATGAATCAAATATTTGATTGACCAAAGTGTGAAGTCACGATGCTAATTATTAAAAAAATATGAATCAAACATTTGATTGATAAAGTGAAAGTGTAAATTCACGAGATGAGAGATCCATTCGGAAAAAATATGTGATGAAACATGTGAGAAAATAAGTTGTTTTATCGAAGTGAATAAAATGTAGAATGAGAGCGTTATATTTTTTATTTTAATATATTATTCGTGATTTATTAAGAATTTTAAACATTAAATATATATTATTTTAATTTTTTTAAATTTATTTTTGTTTTATTTTTATCCGTGTGCATCGCACGTAAATTTTCCTAGTTCATATTAATACATAAAATAAATATAAATATTTATCTCACGGGACCAGCCCATGGGTTAGGGTAGCTCATCCCTAGAGCAATCCATTTCATAAAAAAATTAGGTTATTTAATTAAATTTATTGATTATTTTAATATAAAAGTGTATCATATATTCATATTGGTTTACAATGGAAAATAAAAAAAAAAATATTTAGTTATAAATTAAAATCTAAAAAAACAATTTCTTAAACAACTTAATCATCCTTAGGACAGGCACGGTAGACATACAACTCGATGAGAAATGTTTGATCACGTTTTTACATACAAAGTGATTCGCGTTGGTTCTCACATAATGAAAGCACATGCATTAATACTTGCACAATATTATTATAGAAAGGACAAAACTTGATCATTTCACAAAGGACTCGCTTAACTTCATCTTCTACTTGCATAGTGAGATGTGTCAAATATTATGAAATGACTCCAATTTTTACGTTTGAATTTTATTTCCCCTTTGGTGTTCAATTTTTTTTTGCTTATTTCCCCCTAATTCTGTTGTTTTTGTGTCAATGGGCTAAAACTCAACTAGGTTATTAATTTGAAATTTCGTGATGTAAACTCACTCTTGGCCATTGTTTAAATGACTTTACACTAGTAGAAAAAGGGGCATTAGTAAGGGCTAAAACCGTTACTGAAAGCATCTAACGCCGTTACTGAAACTTATTTGTAACGGCAAATAAAACCGTTACCAATCGTTACTAAAAATTACGTTACAGAAAATGAACTAGTATCAGTAACGGCGTTCGAAAACCGTTACTGATAGTCATGTAATAACAGTAACGGTTCTAGCCGTCTAAAAACCGTCACAGAAACAACACAAGCATCTGTAACGGTTTTCGAAAACCGTTACAGATAGTAATGGGACAACAGTAACGGTTTTAGCCGGCTGAAAACCGTTATTGAAAGACTTTAGTATCTGTAACGGTTTTCGAAAACCGTTACAGATGCTTGTGTTGTTTCTGTGACGGTTTTTTGTTTCTTAAACCGTTACAGTTAGATTTATAGTAACGGTATTTGAAATTATTTAACCGTTACTAAACCCTAATAGATTTTTTTTTTTTTTTACAAATTTTTACCTATTTAAAACCTCAATCAATAACCAATAACCAAAAACCAAAAAAGCACACAATCATCAATAACCAAAAACCCAAAACTACAATCATTAATTCAAAACAATAATCATCCACAAACTACAATCCATCCAAAAACTATAATCCATCCAAAAACTACAATCGTATCACAAATTCACAAAAACCATTAATTAATGTAATTCAAATTACATTCAACTAACCAGAAGCGACGATCACGAGGAAGGGGATCATCTCTAAGTAGGAGGGGCATCATCTCGAGTGGGAGGGGCAGGTGGAAGTTGATCACGGGGAATCCTGGCTAATAAGAAGTTCATCGTCGATCTCAGCTCAAGCATCTCATCCCGCATTCTCTCACGCTCCCTTCGAGCTTCTTCACGTTCATCCTCACGCTGCATCAATAACTCTTCGCGTTCCATTTCACGCTGCCTTTGTGCTTCCTCACGCTCCATTTGACGCTCCATTAAGGCTTCTTCGCGCTCTCTCCGTGACTGAAGCTTCTCAGCTTCACGCTCCTCTCGCATCCTCTGTATCTCCTCAAGTAAAAGGGCGTTTTACGTGTCACCGCGCTGTGTGCTAGTACCACCCCGAGCATCAGGTCTAAAAGATCTAGGTGTGACACCGGAGCCCAAACCCACAACTCGCCCATGTCCCTGAGACCCGAATGCGCACTCAGCCAAGTGCAATTCATTTCTATTCGGGTCTTCTTCTATAGCAGTTCGCAAGGCAGTCTACAAACACAAATTACATTCGATTACATACATACATAAAAGAAATAAAAGAAATATAACTAATAAACACGACTTACCACTTTTTCTTGAATAATAGGGGGAACCTCCGGATTTGGATCTTGCAGAGTCGGTTTCTTTGTATGAGTGTGCAGAAATAATTCTGCAAAATTAGGCGACGTACCCGTAGTCTTCTCCTGTACAAATTGTATTATTAATAAAAACGTAATAACATTATAAACTTTGTTATTCAATGATAAAACGAACCATTTGCTTCTCCACTTGCGAAAATGAGATGCTGCCCGCATGATTCTTGTAAACAACATGCGACCTATTTTGCGCATTCACAGCACTTGTTTTCTGCAAATAAGAAAACATTTGTGTTTAATGAATGATTAATGTAAGAGCTATTTATAAACACATTAATTTACCTTGAATTCCGGCGTGAGAAAGCGACGATCAAGTAGATAATTCCAATCACTAATTTCGATCTCGGGAGGGGGATTTGCCCTAATCGCTTGCTCGTCACCTTCACGGGATTTAATGTACATGGTGTTCCAATGACATCTCCATCTATCCCATAATTTGTTGGCTTGAAATAAACTTTGTCTTCGATATTTGTTGATGTCATCCCCCACAGCCACGAAAGGATCCTAAATAATTAACATTAAAATACGATTATAGATTGTGTTGAATACATAATGGACTTAATAATATAAAAAGTTATATACCGTGATAGCCATCCATATGTGATCTAGCTGTGTGGAGCTCAGGTCCGACCAACGCAAAGTCCTATGAGGCAGTGCATTGGAGTCTCGAATGACACTCCCAATATGCCTCGACCAAGCTGTCCTATTCTCGCACATTGGTTTACCATCAACAGGGTTAAATTGAAGAGTCATCTTTTGCCCCGCTTGCAATCTACCAACAGCTTTATTCTTGTTCTTGCCCCGTCTCCTTCTCGAAATAGATCCTAAAATTAAACAAAAAATTATATAGGTTCACAACAACTAACTTAAGCAAAAACACAAGTACCTCCATCTTGCTCCTCAGACGGGGGCTGTGTCTCATCATCATCATCATCACCGGGGATAGTGTTTGGTACACTATCAACATTCATCACATCATCAAGGTCCAAATCTATTTCCCCGATAGAGGTACACAATTGCACGGGATCTTCTGAATGCTCCTCGGTCCTTTGTATAAGGTCGTGTAGCGCGCTGTTTAAACTCTTACCTTGCATTCTTTTAGGTGCCATGATAGCTGCAAATATTGAATGTAATGTTTATAAGACAAATTTACAAGTAACCCTTCATAGAAAATAATTCAACCTTAATTAGAATAACGGGGATTTATTGGTGTCACAATTTTCCATTCAAGCCTTGATGCCATATCTGTAGAGTAAAAGACTTGTTGTGCTTGACTTGCCATTATGAATGGTTCATTTAATTGAGTCTGTAGAATCCTGTTGATATTTATACTAACATAACCATACTTATCAACTTTAATGCCCCGATCTTTGTGATAAACATCAAACCATTTGCATTTGAAGAGAATCACTCGTCTTCCACAAAAGAATATCACTTCTATGATTTCATTGATCACTCCATAGTAGTTAATAGTCTCGGTCCCATTATTACCAACAACCAAAACCCCGCTATTTTGGGTAGTCAAGCTCTCGTCATGTTTTTCAGTGTTAAACTTGTACCCATTTATTTTGCACGAGTTATATTTCTTTGCATACAATGTAGGCCCACGTCCTAAAATCTTAAGATTCGTTGTCCTATCGGATTGATCGGTTAGTTGCTCCACCTATATATTCATTAGAAATTATTGTTAAACTAATTGTCATATACTAAAAAAGAAAATTGTTGAGACGATTACTTACTCTTTCTTGGAAATATTTAACGTATTGTTTATCCCGAGCCTCATTGGAAATATTAGGAGGGCATGATTGAACGAAATCGCTGCGCAAATGACAGATTAAATTAGTACTTTCTTAAATCATACCTCATATGAAATTAATGGACTTACTTATAATATTCTTCAGCTTCGCGACAATTTTTTAAAATGTACCAATGAGCACGCTCACGATCACCCGGTTCATATGTGTAGGATGTGCCATTAGATAAGTCTTCCATAGTGATGAAAATGGAGAATGTTGTACTTGTATTTATGGATTCATCATTTGACTCTTGATCGTCCAAATATCGGGCACACATGCTCATACTCTCATTCAAAAGGTAACTCTCGCTGATTGAACCTTCTAGAAAGTTCCTGTTCCTAAGGTATTTCTTGAGTGTGCTCATATATTGTTCAACTGGATACATCCATCGATACTGAACGGGCCCTCCAAGACAAGCTTCAAAAGCTAAATGAACTGGCAAATGCACCATTATATCAAAGAAAGAAGGTGGAAAGATCTTCTCCAATTTGCAAAGTGTCAAGACAATGTCGTCATGTAATGATTCCAATTGCCCGTGTTGTAAACTTTTTTGGCAAAGCAACCGAAAGAACCTTGCTAAATTCACCACGGCATCGTACACATCATCGGGAAGTAGGCCACGTGTAGCTAGTGGAAGGAGATATTGTAATAGAATGTGACAATCGTGACTCTTCAATCCTGATATTTTTTTTTCCTCCATGTTTACACACGCCCCAATATTTGAACAAAAACCGTCGGGCATTTTAATATCTTTCAAAAACTGACATAAACGTTTCTTATGTTCTGAGGACAATGCATAGGGGGCCGGCGGACACC
The DNA here is from genome assembly GCF_907164915.1 of Impatiens glandulifera. Lineage (NCBI taxonomy): Eukaryota > Viridiplantae > Streptophyta > Magnoliopsida > Ericales > Balsaminaceae > Impatiens > Impatiens glandulifera. The sequence goes on along the minus strand of NC_061863.1, from coordinate 19,940,847 downwards.
GAAGAACACCATCAACTTCAACCGGATGTAAGGAATGTTTTATGTTCATTATGACCAAATCTTTCCTTGCTTTAATTCCATCCTTGGTCTTTTCTTTGAAATTCATTAAAGTTCCCAACAAACTATCACATATATTCTTCTCAATATGCATTACATCCAAATTATGTCTCAACATTAAAGATTTCCAGTAAGGCAATTGAAAGAATATACTGAATTTGTTCCAATTATCACCTCGGGATTCATGTATAACTTTCGTTTTCTTAGGCAGGTACTTTGTCAAACAAATTTCCTTTAGATCTCGCGATTGCAATTGAATTTCGGAACCCGATAATAGTACAGGAGGATCTCTATGCTCCGTATGCCCGTCAAATGTATCCGTCTCTTTGCGCCATCGATGATTAGACGGGAGGAATCGTCGATGATTCATGTAACACTCCTTCTGGCAATTTGTTAACCTCAAAGACGCGGTGTTCTGATTACAAGACGGACATGCCAATTTACCCTTTGTACTCCATCCAGACAAATTTGCATAAGCCGGAAAATCATTAATAGTCCACATAAGAGCTGCCCGTAAATTAAAATATTGTTTTCTGCTTGCATCGTATGTCTTCACACCGGTATTCCACAATTCTGTCAACTCTTCAATAAGTGGCTCTAGAAATACGTCAATACAATCACCGGGACTTTTTGGTCCTGGAATGAGCATTGAAAGAAGAAAATTGTTTTTATCCATACATGTGGTAGGAGAGACGTTGTAAGGGATTAGAATAACTGGCCAAATGCTGTACGATGTTTTTCCGCTAGCAAAAGGTTGAAAACCATCACTAGCCAAACCAAGTCGCACATTTCGAGGTTCTGTTGAGAAATTTGGGTACAAGTTATCAAAGGTCTTCCATGTCATTGAATTAGCAGGATGCCTCAACACATCATCTTCAGGATTGTTATCTTTATGCCAAGTCATGTGTGGAGCAGTTTTGGAACACATGTATAATCTTTGCAACCTCGGTTTTAATGGAAAATAGCGCAGCGACTTGTTGGCTATATACTTACCATTCACCTTCGTTCGAATTGCACCATTAGATTTATTGACATTCCACCTAGAAAGCCCACAAACTTTACACTGCTGCAAATCCTTATCCTCTTTACGAAAAAGCATGCAATCATTCTTACACGCGTCAATTGTTTCGTACGATAGGCCCATGTCTTTAATGAATTTCTTGCACTCATAATACGAATTCGGTAGTTGATTATGAATTGGCAGTATTTCCTCCTTCAATAAACTCAACAATAAATCAAATGACATGTTTGTCCACTGACCTACATTCTTGATGTGAAGAAGTTTAAGAAGAGTTGAGGCTTTGGAAATGCGAGAACCTTCATACAAAGGTAGTTTCGAATCGTCCAACAATTTGTAAAACGTATTAGCATCATCAACGGGAGGCTCATTTTCACTCGACCGTTCATTATCAATGTTGACATTAGGGTACAAATCACCAATAATATCTTCCATTAGATGATCCTCAACAATAATATCTTCCATTAGATGATCCTCACAAACTTCATCAGGTTCGTCTTCCATGATATTAGTCTCGTTATTTGGTGGTTCATTGATCGGTTCGTCTTCAATTTCATCATCTGATTCATCTTCCTCCACATTCTCGGTAACAGCATTTACAAGTTGACGTCCAATTGATCTCTTTTCACCGTGAAAATACCAAAAACCATAATTTTGTCTTATGCCGTATACAATCAGATGGGATCTAACCACACTCTTATTCTCATATACTCGATTTGCACACCTTACACAAGGACATGCAATCGATGACCTACCCGTAGACCTTTCAGCAAATTCTATGAATTTGTCAACTCCCTCACTATATTTAGGATCAGTACGAAGTATAGTCATCCATGTTTTGTCTGGGATTTCCATCTAACCTAACATACAAATTAATAATCCAACAACCTAACATCAATAATGAAACATACAAATCATTTATTCATCTACTAATCCAAACATGCAATAATCTAACATACAAAATATCTAACTTAATCTACCAATCCAATAATCTAACATACAAATTATCCAATAACCTAACATACAAATTATCATTGAATATTATCTAACCTAACATACAAATTATCCACTAACCTAACATACAAATTATCCACTAACCTAACATACATATTATTCACTAACCTAACATACAAATTATCCACTAACCTAACATACAAATTATCCACTAACCTAACATACAAATTATCCATTAACCTAACATACAAATTATCCACTAACCTAACATACAATCCCTCAATAATCTAACATACAAATTATCCACTAACCTAACATCAATAATCTACTAACAATCTAACATTGATTGTAAATAAAAACTAACCTGGATTTTGAAGTGCAGGCTGCAATCCGCGGCAGCAAAGACAATGGCAATTTGAAACAACAAGAATTGAAATTTATGCAACCTGATTAAACAAATCAAACGCAAAAAGTGAATCAATCTAATAAAATTTATTAAGCATAGTCTACCAATCCATTCACAAACTAATCAATCTAATTCATACACAAACTTCAACAGCCCTACATCTCAGTCAATGTCTAAACTAAACAAAGTACAATATATAAGTGTTTCTTTCTTCACTTTCTTATAAGTGTTCATAACCTAGCCCACATATATAATCTGCTTATAACCGAAGTTTAATTAATTAGACTCTCCATATAATTTGTTTCAATTAGTTGATCAAGCAAAAGATTTCCCCATTTTATTAGTTCCTAACCAAATCATTACTAAATAATACATGTATACCTAAATTATTATTTTTAAAGCATAGCAACAGTAATCTTAATATACATTCATATTCAATTTTTAATAATATAGAATGTTAATTCTCACATTTGTTTTCACATGTATTTCACCAATTTCAAAACAAATAAACCAATAATTAAAGTACAAAAAAGCCTCCAAAAAGTCCAATAACAGAAGAAACGGAATTCCTAAAATCTCAACATCCAAATTTACCTACTTTGTTCTATTCTTCCTTTTTCTATCATCAAATCAAACTATATATCATCATCTTCTTCTTCAACAAGCTCAAACAAAAAAATAATCCACTAAACCAACCAAACCCTGTTTTTTTCAGCATTTTATTAACAAGACAATCATCATACCTAATCCTATTGAAAATTCTAGGGTTTATCAATTCTAGAGTAAATGATGGTGAGTATACTCACCAGAATGAGGGCGCAGCTGCAATTGGGAGAACCAATTGGGAGAACCAAACTATGAACTCTTAAACCTGAATTAGAAATCAGAAAACATGTCCGTCTGTTATTACCGAAATTATACAAACGTATGCAAAATAAACCTAAACGTAAATACAATAAATATATACCTGACCGGCTTGATTGATTTATCGGCGGTTATCGGCTTGAAGGAGAGAATATAGAAGATGCGGGCGGGCAGATTGATCGGAACAGAGAAGAGGGAAGAGGGAAGAGTGAAGAAGAGAACTTACCTGATCGATTGGATGATCGACGTCTTCTACCAGCGGCGATTTCAGAGATGCAGGCGCGCGGTTGAAGAAAACGGGAGCGCGGAGAGAAGGAAGAAGAAAAGGAAAGAAAGAAAGAAAGAAGCCGGCGCGTTCGCGGGTTTTATAACTTATCTGTAACGGTTTTATCATCAACCGTTACAGATACTAGAAAAGAAGTTAAAAAGGCGGTTCAACATCAGTAACGGTTATTGGGAAAACCGTTACTAATATACATTCTTATCTGTAACGGTTTATGTATAACCGTTACAGATACTGGCAAAAAGATGAAAAGACGGCTCAATATTTGTAACGGTTTCTTAATAACCGTTACAAATAAGATATCAGTAACGGTTTGTGCAAACACCGTTACTAATGTGCATTCCAAAAAACCACAACTTAAGCCTTATCTGTAACGGTTTCCTATATAACCGTTACAGATACTAGCAGTAAAGAATAAAGACGTCCCTCATATCTGTAACGGTTCATAAGGAACCGTTACAACTACTCTATTAGTAACGGCGTTTGTATAAAGCCGTTACTGATATCCAGCTTTATTTGTAACGGTTTATGTAACCGTTACTAATGTTCTAATAATAGTAACGGTTTATTATAACCGTTACTGATAAAAAATATTAGTAAGGGCGTTCGAGCGCCGTTACTAGATGTCGTTACAAAAGACCTTTTTTCTACTAGTATTATATTTATAAAACAAATGAATAATTAGTAGCCTCTAATAGGGTGTAAGCAAACCGATCAAACCATATAAATCGATCTAACTCGAATGATCGACGAACTGTTGCTCGGTTTAGTGGCGGTCAAACACTCAATTAATTGTCCAATCATGATTTAAATTTAAAAAGTATACATAATTTAGTTAGAAACGTATTGTTGATATAAGGGACGGATCCAAAAATTAGAGGTAGAGTTGTCTTAAAAAATTGAAGAAAACATTTGGGATGAATTTAAAGAAAATGAATATAAAACATAATATATAACTAAAAGAAATGAACTTGAATGTAATTAAAAAAAGTGTCACACTATACATTATCCACCAGACAACTAATATAACTATTAATAATAATATTTTTGTAACGAAGATTATAACATTCCCTTTTAAGTAAGAATCAAATTGTGACTTTTGTTTTATTAGAAACCACTCATGACTATTATTATTTTTGATGTTAGAATATGTAGACATTTTTAATGTTAGAATATTGAAGAAAGTTGTATTGAATTATTTTATTATGTTACATATGTTATGTTTATTAAATAAATATTACATTAGATTTATAAGGAAACTAATATAATGATATTACCACAATATTATTTTAATAATATATTATATATATATTATTTTATATTATAACAATCTGTTACGATTCACGAATAAGAAAGTGCACCATCCACGGTCCTATGGAACACTTGGGCTAGAGACTCGGTCGGGAACTCTGTTTCATAGCATAATAATAATATTTTAATTCTGTTTTCTATTCCCACAAAACTGATTGTTGACTAAGTCCCTAAAGTTGTTTTAACAGAATTGTAACCGACTCTTGGGTAACTCAGCCTCTATAAATGCTAATGCCCACCCCACTTTTTGGGGCTATGAATTGAATCTTTTGGAACTTGGTGCTCTAAGTTATTCTCTCGGCCCTCAACCCCTTTCTTGGACTACTAGGTGTATTCTAGTGGTATTCTCTTCTCACCCCGGTTTCTTCTCTCTTTAACCTCGAATTCTCTCTCACTCTATGTCCGCTGCGTTTGAGTATTGAATTCCATCCTTAGTCCTAACAATCATGAAACCGTTTCTTGAATTAAAGAACTCGAAAGGCTCGGTTATAATTTAAAGCGTAACACAATCCTCCTCAAACTCAAAATGGAAAAGACTTAGACAACTTGAGATTGAACACGTGTATTTTCTTCAAGCTTAATAAACTCGTGAATGTTAAAATTTATTCAATTGCATGATGATAGTATGTTGACTGATAAAATAATGAAAAATTAGAATCATATGGGCATTGTCTATTAGGGTAAAACAACAACTAAAGAACTTTGAGATTACTCATTTAACAATGGGATGGTAATGTGTTGAATAATAAATCATCGAAGAAGGTAGAATCATATGGGCATTGAATGATGGGGTAAAACAACAACTTAAATAACTATAATGTTACTCATGAGTGTTGAAGTTTATCCAACGACGGAGTGACAATGTATTGACTAAATAACCAACAAAAAAATATCATATGATTGAATTAAGACCAACACAAATATGGACATTAACTATTGGGGGGTAAAACAACAGCTGAATTTTTTTTTAAGAATATGATAACCAAAGAAAATAAGAATATTAACAAGAACATTTAAAAGAAAAAATAATTAAAAAATATAAAAATAAATTTATGAGAGTCTTTCATCAATGCCTAGTCATTGAATAGATGCAACAAAAGACTATGACTTTGTGTGCTCAAGAATGAAAACACTGTTCTGATACCATGTTAGATTATAGAAGAAAGTTGTATTGAATTGTTTTATTAAGTTACAAAAGTTATGTCTATTATATAGATTGTAATCAAACAAATATAATAATATAATGATATTATCACAATATTATAATATTGTAATAATATCTTACATATATATATTTTTTATATTATAACAACTAATATTAAGTATTTTAAAAACTTACTTATTTATTGTAAAATATTATTTGAACATACAAATAAATAAATACTACTTTGTAAGCACTAAAAATCTACATTCCAATTTATAATAATAAAATAAATATTTTAAACTGTTTTTAAATAAATAAGATCAAAATAATTAATCTCATGGCTAAAAACATATTTAAAACAATTAATTAGGATTAGTTAATGTGTTAATTAATCAAATTAATTAAGAGTTAATGTCAAAATTTAAAAAATAAAATTATTTGGGATAAATTTTGTACCCATAATATCTCAAAATAATTTTACAATAATTAAAGTACAAAAATATAAAATTAAAAGTGAATTTTGTATCATATTCACTTAAAGAATTATTTATTTAAATTCTAAAAATATATAAATAAATAAATTAGTAAAATATTTGCCAAATTTATTTTTGTATTTTATGTATTCAAAAAGATCAATAAAAGGGTGAAAGAAAAATCAATTTCAAATAAACCTTTAAGGTTTTAAATAAAAATAAATATATATATATATATATATATCTGTAATCGGGTGTAGACAAAAACATATGGATTCATTGCAGCAGGAGTCGCGTCCATCTGATTAGGGTTGTGCAAAAAAAACGAAAAACCGATAACCCAACCGAACCGATAGCTTACCGGTTTTATTATACTGGTTCATTAGTTCACCAGTTCTAATGGTTTCAGTTAACTAGTTTTTTACTGGTTAAACAGTTCGGTTTTCGGTTAACTATTTTTCTAACGGTTTAACCGGTAATAATTTAATCATATATATTTATTTTAGTTTTTTTTTTTAAATATTAGATATATTATAAATAATATTTAATAATATATATATTAATTTTTTTTTTAAATTTAAATTAAAATTTGTATAGAATTGTTTAAAAAAATATAATATATATAACTATTAGTTTAAAAATGGATATTTTGAAATATATTATATTGTTAGAATAATATAATATATTATAAAATATTTTAAAATATATCTATGATTATATTATAACAATATTATAATATATATAAGAATTAAGAATAATATAAAAGTACGGCGTAAACAAGAATTTAAAAAAAAAATATTTAATAAGTTTAATACTTAATTTAAAAATTAAATTATCGGTTCACGGTTAAACTAGTTAACCGACTAGTACCGACCAGAACCAATGGTTCCAAAACCGGTAAAACCAATACCAATACTGGTCGGTTAATCAGTTTGTAAAATAAGAGGTAAAACCGGACTTAACTGGAACCGTTTAACCGGTTAACCGACCAGTTGAACACCCCTACATCTAATGGACATTAGGTCCTCATATGACGCTTCAGGCGCTTCCACGCAGCTGGTTGTAGTCGCGCGAAGCAACAAAGCAGCAAATGATCGTCTCCCCGAGCGTTAACGGAACACTTGACGTTGACAGAATGCCAATGGAACTCCAACGGAACGCCAAAGATAGACGAAATGACGTCTTTTTTGGATTCAATCTTCTTCTTTATCGCGACGTCGCGAGGATAAACATGAAACAGACGTGATGATTTTGGTTTTCGGAACGGCCATTTGTTGATGGTTTTGACTAATTCAAAAGCCAGAATGATCACCCTACGATGGTGATCATTCTCCCTACAACTATAGGCCTCGTCACTACCTACTCTGGTGAGTTGACTGAAGAACACCCAAAATACCACAAATGTATTTTGTATGATTCAAGCCACTAGGCTTCCCCAACCGACTTAAGAATAGTATAAATACCATCTACAAGTCATTCTGAAGACAACCACCCAACACAGAAGCCTCAAATAAAAAAAAATCAAAATCCGCCATTAAAGCTTCAAAGCTTCGAATTTTTGGAAATTTTTACTTAAGGCTCTAAAGCTTGGATCTGTGCATCCAAAAAGCTTCCATAAGGATCAAAGAGTGTTCTCTAATCCTTGGTAATGTTCCAATCATCCTCAAATTCATATTCGCAATTTGAATTTGATATTTTTATATTTCAAATTACAGAAGCTTGTATGCTTGTTGTTTATGTGATTTTATGATTAAATATTGATCCTAGAATCATTTAGAAACTATTTGGATAGGATAGAATCAATGAATCGATCTAAAAAAAATCCAAATTTGAATTTTCAAAATAAAAAAAAATGGGTTGTTGTTCTTGGGATAATTCAATTGAATCAAAGCTCATAAAATATCCCAACATGATTGTAATGATGTTGGGCAACCATTTGGATAATGTTTGATCCATCAGATCATGTTTGATCAAAATTAATTTTTTTTAAATAAAATAAAAATTTTGATTTCTTAAATTGGTCAAAACGAACAACAAGTGTTCTTGTTTTGATACCAATTAGGTATATGTTATAAGGAAGCTATTGGATAACTCATTTCACTTCAAAAAAAACCTTAAAATAAAAAACCCAATTTTTGATCAAGAACAATTTTGAATAAATTGATCATCATCTAGGTTGATCCATACCTTGAGATGATGATCAACATGTTCATGGGAGCTTTGTGAAGCTACCCCACGCTCTTGGATTAAAGAATCAGAGCTAAAAAAACTAATTTTAAAAAATAAATTATTGTGCTCTTGAGGACCGAGACTTGTGGGTATAGGACCGAGAGATCCGAGGATCCTCGGTTCAGACCGAGACCAAGGACCGAGAAAATCGACTTAGGATCGAGACCAATGACCAATTTTCTTAAGTTATGACCGGGACCTAAGACCGACGTTCTTGAGTTAGGACCGAGACCTAGGACAAATAATTCTTGAGCTATGACCGAGGATTCTCACCTAGGACAGAGAGATCTAACTTAGGACCAATGTAATTTGGACTTAGGACCGAAAGGTCTGACGTAGGACCGAGAGCTCCTAGGTCCATGATTGAGAAACCTATCCTCATGCTAGTCCAAGATCGATAGATTTTTATACATAGACTGGTAAGACAACTAAGGATCGAGAGTCCTTAATTAACACCTCGATCGAGAGACTCAAGTACTCAGACTGAAAGCTCCTTAGCCCAAGCCGAGGGTCTCTAGACCCCGATCGATAAAATCGGACTCGAACCTTATTTGGTTTCAAGGCTTGTTTGGTTCCACTTTTCAATATCCAAAATTATTCTTATCATTTTAGGAATCCAAATTATTTTCTAAAAACCTCAAAAAAAATAGAAAATACATTTTGAATATTTTTGGGATATTTCCACAATATTTCAATAAGGGTTTGTTTGTTGTTTTTTTCTGAACCCTAATGCCTTTAAAATGACTGATATTCTTTAGGTATATCCACCATAGTTATCATCTGCAACAGGTACTAGTATTTAAATATTGATGTTTCAATATTTTAAATTAAATTAAATATAGAAGCATGACTAGGCCCGGAAGAATAATTGGTTAAAACCCAAACGTAATACAACCGATTTTCAAAAGTTAACTTTATAAGTAGAGACAGTTTTCGGACAAGTACGGAGGATGAAGCGCGAAAACCCTTTCTCGAGTATCACCAAACTTCAAACTAAAAACGAAACTCTAGTATAAAATACGTTTGTATACATACACATTTTTTTATTGATTTAAAAAAAAAAATCATTTGGCGATTCTGTCTTTAAATAAATAATATTTTCTTAAATTAATTATGTTTAATTAATTTAAATTGGATTTCAAATCAAAGCGTCATTTAATTATTTTTACATAATTAATTTTAAAAACGAACAAATATTATCAAAATCTTTTAAAACTAATCTTTTATTTTATTTTTTTATTTTTTATGTTTTATTTTAAAATAAGTCTGACACGCAAACCAATAATGAAACCATGGAGTCCCCTTCCGTATTGTCACGTGTCAGCCAAACATGTGATAAGCTATGAAAATAAGAGGGATTTTCGTGGGTTACAAGTACAATTTTTAATTATTTGTTAAATATTTATTATATTAATTTACAAGTTATTTTAGTTTTTATTTTTTATTAAAAAATATATGTTTAATTATTAAATTAATATTACTGTTTAATTAAAAGCAATAATTTTTTTAAATATTATTCAGTTTAATAATAATTATAATAATAATAATAAATTCATTAAAATAATTGTAAATTAAAAAACTCAAAACCTAAAATTCAAAAGGGTTAAAAGTACAAAAGCTTAAAAATACATGTGTCTCAATAAAATTTAAATATTGAAGTTAATAAAACTATATTTTAAACATATTTTATTAATACATAAAATAAAATAATAAAATACTTTACAAAAATCTTATAATTAATATAAAATTTATATATATGATGCTTAATTTTAAAGTGTCCGGATTGTCGGGTTAAGAGTTGTGGTTATGGCTGCAAATGAGTCAAGCTGCTCGTGAGCTACTCGCGAGCCGCTCGGTCAAAGGTCGACTTGAGCTTGACTTTAATCGAGTTCGAGCCGAGATCGAGCCGTCTCGTTTAATATTCGAGTCGAACTCGAGCTCATATAATACTTGCTCGATTGTTTGTTGAGTTTTTTCGAACCAAATAATATAATATTTTTTATTTATTTAATATTAAAATTTAATACAATATTCTTTTTCTTTTCTCTCTTTTTTCAAAGCCCATAATAGGCCCAATCTATATTATTATATTATATTATCTAAAATAAAACCATAATTTCTAGTGTATCAATCTACAATCTACAATCTACATGACTCTCCATTTTCACAATTTCTTCTTTTTCATCATCATCACCATTTCATCTTTTTCTTCTTCACAATTTCATCATCTTCTTCTTTTTTCCGTATTCACTATTTCTTTCACTCATTGATAATAGGTTGATTCAATTTTGTATATTATCTTTCATCTATAATATTTCTCTCATTCATTCACAAGACTTACAGATAAATTAAAATCTATTTATTTTCATTTGTAATAATATAGATAACTTTGATTTCCTTTTATATTATGAGAAACTTATATTTATATGATGAATATATAGAAACACTATTATATTATATTATATTATATTATATTATATTATATTATATTATATTATATTATATTATATTATATTATATATAAACGATAAAATTATATTAAAGGTGGATAAATATATAAACATTATTATATATAATGATTTTCAATTTATATTAGGGTTGATATATAATGATTTTCAATTTATATTAGAGTTGGATTAATGATAGAAAAAATGTGTGGATAAGGATATAATAATTAGTATATTATATAATATTAAAAGAGATAAAAAAAATTAATATATTATATATAATATTGAAAGAAATAAAAAATGTTAATATATTATATATAATAAAAAGTAAAAAAGTGTTAGTATATAATTTATATATAATATGAAGGGATAACAAATGATAGTATATATATTATATATAATATGTTGAGAAGAAAAAAGAATTTATAAGATTAATAATATATATAAAAAAAATAATAGATTCTAGTTATAAATAAGTTAATATAAAACCTGTATAATATTTTTTGGCTGACTTCTTAATATATAAGTTAAATTTTAGATATTTTATTAACATGTATTTTTATATTAATTATGCTTGAAGAATAGATTTAAAAAAGATTAATATATTGAATGTTTAAACAATTTATATTATTTTGTACTTTAATTGTAAAAATTTCACGTTTTAGAATTTTGATTAGTAATAGTGGTTTGATGTTTTAGATTTGGACTATCATTTATTAAATTTTGAATATTTATGATTGTTTCATATTTTTATTTTGAAATATCATTTTTTGAATGTTGAATATGTATGAAAGTTTAATATTTTCATTTTGAAAATAAATTTCAGTTCAAGTTCGAGCTCGAGCTCGAGTTCGAGCTTGAGTTTGAAAATTTAATTTTAGTTCAAAGTTTCGAGTCGAGCTGAGCTTGTAGATTAATAGTCGATCTCGAGCTCAAATTTATAAACTCGTTCGAGCTCGAGTTTGAGTCAAGCTAATAAATATTAAATCGAGTCGAGCTTGAGCTCAAGCTGGTTCGAGCTCGACTCGGCTCATTTGCAACCCTAGTTGTTATTAATTTGGATATATATTTGAGTGTAAATGAATACTTTAGTTCGATTGTGAGTTGACCACCCATAAACTTAAAACGGTTAAAAATAAAATAAAAAATATTATATGTTTGTTTCAAACTTGCAACCTAACAAAACAAATACAACCCTTTAAGTAACTAGGCTAATAAGACTTTATATTTTAAATTTAACATTAAATTTTATGAACGCGTGACATTTTAATAATATAAGTTCAACTTTTTAACTAACTAATATATATATATATATAGATGCTTAATTTCAAAATTTCTGGATTGCCGGGTTGAGAGCTGTGGTTAATTTAAATATATATGTGAGCGTAATGTATACTTGGATTGAATTATGGGTTAACATAAACTTAAAACGGTTATATATATATATATATATATATATATATATATATATATATATATATATATAATGATACTTAATTTCAAAGTGTCCGGATTGTCGAACTTTGGTTAATTTGAATATATATGTGAAAACAAACGTATACTTGGATCGGATTAGGGGTTGACCCGTCTATAAATTTAAAACGGTTAAAATAAAATTAAAAATATTATATGTATGTTTCAAACTTGGAACCTAACAAAAATAAGTAAAATAAAAAATTAATAAATTTTGTAAATAAAATTTTAATTATATTATATTAAAATAATAAATGTTTATTATATATTTTCAAATTCCTTCTCATTTAACTCTCTAACTAATAAATTAAATATACATAATCGCAAAAATTAATAAATTTTATAATTACAATTTAATTATATATATATATATAATAATGTTTGAAATCTAAATTACTTTGATGGTCAATGGAGACATGTGATTAACTTGAATATTAGCGTAAGAGTAAATGAGTATCAATTGGTTTGAATAAGAAAATAGATAAAACATTTTATGTTTCTTCTTTCATTATATATATATATATATATATATATATATATATATATATAATTCCACACCATTTTTAAAATAATGTATAAATATTTTTATTTTTATTTTTTATTTTTAACTAATAAATGAAAAATTAACCATTTAAGAATTAATCAATTTTTAGAATATATACTTAATTTAATTATGTTACTCTTATAGAATTATTTAATAAATATTTATATATATATATATATTAATAATTTTATTTGTATTAATTATTTTTATATTATTATTATTATTATTATATATATATATATATATATATATTTAAACTATTTTTTAAAATTATATTATATATATAATAATCTATTTAAAACTTAATTTACTATATATTTAAATAAAAATAAATTATTGATTTTGATTATTTGTCTAACATTTATATTTGACGAGTAACTAATATTTTTTATACGAAAAAAATAGTTAAAAATAAATTAATCTTTTTAATTGTTCATCTACATTTTATATTTAACACAAAATAATAAATAATATTTTTAATATTGAAAATATAATTTTAGTTTATTAATAAAAAAATTTAATGTTATTTGTGAAATTTATTAAAAAAATCAAAAAATCAAAATTTTGAAATTTTATTAGTTATAATATATATATATATATATATATATAACAACATGCATACACAAAATTATAAATAAAACACATAATCATAAATGATCGGATGGTTAAAGTGATCATCTTTTACACTCGAGACAAGAGTTTGAATCATGGAAATTTAAGTAAATTATATGTGTGGATAAGAAGACGATAACAAATGAGAAGTGGTTGATTTGACCAGGGATAAATATATGAATGTGATCGATAGAGATTTTGTGGTTGGTTTGCTGAGGAATAAGATGAGAGATTGGTAATAAGATAGACTGATTGAAAAAACAAAAAATATTGGTGGTTAAATATATGAATGTGATTGTTGGTCTACCGAAAAAGTTAAGGTAAAAAGGTTAGTGATATGATGAGATTGTTGGTTTGTCAAAAGTGAAATTAAAAGATGTTGGTACTATTAAGATAGTTGAGTACAAAAATGAGGTTACAAAATTAGTAATATGATCTGTCTATTATGGATAGTAAGAAATGATAAATGAGAAGTGGTTGATTTGACCAGGGATAAGAGGTTGGTGGATTGTGAGGTCGATAGAGATTTTGTGGTTGGTTTTTTGAGGAATAAGATGAGAGATTGGTAATATGATAGACTGATTGAAAAAACAAAAAATATTGGTGGTTAAATATATGAATGCGATTGTTGGTCTATCGAAAAAGTTAAGGTAAAGAGGTTAGTGATATGATGAGATTGTTGGTTTGTCAAAAGTGAAATTAAAAAATGTTGGTACTATTAAGATAGTTGAGTACAAAAATGAGGTTACAAAATTAGTAATATGATATGTCTATTATGTAAGAAATAATACTTTTTGTTGACCGAGAAATGAGGGTAAAATTGGTAAACTAATGAGAAAAAATTAAATGAATGTCTCCTTATCAAATTTGTTATCCTTTTTCTCTTTTTTGATAAATAACAAAAACAACGTTAAATGAGAGGAGTAAAATGACCATTAGATTGTCTCAACCATTGAAGCCTCTCATGTTCATACCATAGATAGTATCGACGAAAAAGATGATGAAGACGATAAAAACGATAATGATGATGGCGACGATAAATATGTGAAAATTGTCTATTTCAACTTTGTAAATGTGAATTTTATTTATCAAAAGGACATTAGACTAGTTTAATTAAAAATAATTAAAAACTACCTTATGACTAAGAATATGAAAGTTCATAATTCATATCATTAAATATATAAAAAAAAAGCCTAACAAGAAATTAATATTTGTCATAATTAAAAAAAAAGTTACCAATTTTTCTTTTGACAAATGTACGCTCAATATATGGTTTCAAACTTTCAATTCTTAAATTGCTCTCCTGCTCCACCATCCGCAAAAGAAAAAATAGTCAAATTGGCAGAGTTTCAGTTTCGGCAAGTTTTTAATGCCACTTTCAGGACTTGGGCGGTGGTGGGCCTACATAACCGCAGGTGAATCAACACACTTCTCAATCTATGCCTTTTTGATCAAGGAAATATGATTTTATATAATATTGTGATATATAAAATTTCAATTATATTTAGTAATTCCATTATACAATAATTTTCTATTCAGAAAATGAAATTATTATAAAAAATAACTTATATCAAAAAAATTTCGAGTTCGTCTCAATGATAATTTTGAGTTGTTAATTATATCAATTATATATCCATACAAAAAATATATAATTATAAATCAACGATATTAAATGGTTTACAGATTAAAGTGTTAAGAATATACAATAAAGACAGATGTTCAAAGTGAGAGTAAAAGATGAGTCGGGGAGCAAGTGCTCAAAATAAATTCACAAAATTAGTAATAAGAGTTCGATTAAAAAATAAAGAATATTAGTTGTTAAATATGTGAATGAAATGATTGAGTGATAAAAATAAGAGGTCATTCATGATAAGATTGTTGTGTGCAAAAATTTTAAATTTTGACGAGATTAGTAATGAGAAATCTATTGAGAAATATATATATAATAATAATACTTAAAGTCAATAAATACCACATTAATCCACGTCAATATATATATAACTCACGTTATTAAGTATTTTCTCTCATCTTTCATACTCTCTATTTCTTAATTAAATTTTATTTTTCATTACTATATATATATATATATATATATATATATATATATATATATATATATATATATATATATATATATATATATATATATATATATATATATATATATATATATATATATATATATATATATATATATATATATATATATATATATATTTCTTTACCCTATATCATTTAAAAAATTATCTATATTAATATTAATTTAAAATATAAACAATTTTTTTTTTATAAATACACCTACATTCATAATTTTTATATTTATATATATAAACAATTTTTTTTTTTTTTATAAATGCACCTACATTTATAATTTTATATTTATTTGTTACCTTATATATATATTATATTATTTTTCATCATTATTTTTGGGAAAACAGTTTAGTGTCATTTCATTAAAAAAAATCAAAAAAGGAAAAATACAAAAGTTTAAGATTATATCTAGACAATTTTTAGATTTGACAATGAAACAAGAATTGAATTATAGACGACAACAACAACAATCAATTAACGCCTATAACGTTTTTACTTTGATTTTATTTGTGACTTTCTCAAACAAAATATCACATATCTAACATAGCTTTCTATTATCTTCATTCATTTCGATTCCTCTCCAAGATTGAATGAGTGCATTTTCATCTGAAGTTATATCTTCCCAAATATTTTTAACAGTTCTACTTCTTCCACTATGAGTTCTTGAATTTCTTTCTTTCCAGATATTGTAGATTACTGCTCCAAAGTAGCATTTCAGCATATTTACATAGAAGGATCTTCCTTTTGCTTTATTCTTCATCCACTCTTGGATTTCTTCCCATGTTCCTTGAAAATTGATGATGTTCATGTTTGCAGCATACATCCTCCAGATTTGTATTACAAAAGAGAATTCCTCAAATAAATGGTTTATGCTTTCCTTAACTCCCGAACATAGGACACAATTGATATTATAAATGTTTATATATTTTCGAATTCTGTCTTTTGTTGTGAACCTTTTCCTGTATACCAGCCAAAGAATAAATTGGTGACGAGGAATGATCTTTGGAGACCATACCACATTATGTCAATCTACCTCATGTCTTCTTGTTCTAACCATTTCTTATGTCTTTCTTATAATGAACTTCTCGTTGTTTTCTGTTTTCCAGCATATTTCATCATTTCTTTCATTGAGTTGTTTCTGTCTCATTAGGTTTAAGATTCTATCACCTTCTGGAATACGCCTCAGAAGTGAATCAAATTTACCTTCATAGATGTCTCTAAATGAGTGTTTGATGCATTCTCTTCTAACTCTGTTTCCTTGCGTTTCTTCTTTGAATATAATGAGAATATTATTCAGCCAAGGATCATGCTAGAATAGTACCCCTCTTCCATTTCCATCATTAATTTTATATAAATACATTTTATCTTTTATCATACATTTTTTCTCTCATTATGTATATATATAATATTTTCTTTATGAGTATAAATAATTTTTATGTTAATATAAAAATTAACTAATTGGTAATAAATATTAAATACAAAATATATATACATACACAAAATAGAAAAATTATTTCAAGAATCATAAGTGGTCTAACAGATTAAGTGTTCACATTTTATGCTTAAGACTAGGGTTCGAATCTTAAAACATGCAAATTTATATTTTCAAGAATGTATTCTTGACTATAATATATGGTGGCCAAACTTTTAAACAGATGATAGGCATATAAAAGTGTGAGGTCAGAATTAGTGGTTGGTTTGGCGAGTATTTGAAAGTGTGAGGTCACGAGATGGAGGTCAGAATTAATGGTTGATTTGGCGAGAATTTGAAAGTTTGAGGTCACAAGATGGAGGTCGGGTGGTATGTGGTTTGTCGAGTGTGAGGTTAGAATTAATGGTTGGTTTGACGAGCATTTGAAAGTGTGAGGTCACAAGATAAATGTCGGGTGGTGGTACCTAATATATATTATATTATTTTTCATCATTAATTTTATATAAATACATTTTATCTTTTATCATACATTTTTTCTCTCATCGTATATATATAATATCTTCTTGATGAGTATAAATAATTTTTATATTAATATAAAAATTAACTAATTGGTAATAAATAATAAATACAAAATATATATACATACACAAAATATTAAAATTATTTTAACAATCATAAGTCGTCTAGCGGTTTAAGTGTTTACATTTAATGATTAAGACCAGAGTTTGAAAACCAACTATAATATATGGTGGCACAACTTTTAAACAAATGATAGAAATCTGAAAGTGTGAGGTCAGAATTAGTGATTAGTTTGGCGAGCATTTGAAAGTGTGAGGTCATAAGATAAATGTCGGGTGGTGGGTGGTTTGTTGAGTATGAGGTCGGAATTACTGGTTGATATGACGAGCATTTGAAAGTGTGAGGTCACGAGATGGAGGTCGGGTGGTGGATAGTTTGTCGAGTGTGAGGTCAAAATTAGTGGTTAGTTTGGAGAGATTTTGAAAGTGTGAGGTCACAGTTAGAGGTCGTGCGGTGGTGGTTTGTCGAATGTGAGGTTGGAATTAATAGTTGGTTTGATGAACATTTGAAAGTGTGAGGTCACGAGATGAATATCGGGTGGTGGTTATTGGATGGTTTGACGTTGGATAAGAGGTCTGTGATCAATTATGATTGATTGTTGATTTGTTGACGTGGGAGTAAAAGAGAGGTTGACTAAGATTGGTGAGTGGTTTGTCAAGGGATAGAGGCATATAAAAAAGTGTGAGTCACAAGATTAAGGTCAGTGGGTGGTTTGCCAATGAGATATATAGACATATGAAAAAGTGTGAGTCACAAGATGATGATAAATTGGAGGGTTAGTGGTTGAGTTTGACGAGATATAAGAGGTATGTCATCAATTGAGGTTGACTAAGATTGGTGGATGGTTTATCGAGTGGATAAAAAATGCATTTGAAAAAGTGTGAGTCACAAGATGAGGGCAACTGAGGGGTTAGGTCGACTAAGATTGGTGGGTGGTTTGTCGAGTGGATAAAAAATAAATATGAAAAAATGTGAGTCACAAGATGATGGTCAATTGAGGGTTTAAGTGGATGCGCTGAGGGGATAAAATATATGTTAATATTAAATTTAAGATTAAACTTAAATTTTATAAACTAAAACCAATTTTAAATTAATTAAATTTGAATAATATTAATTTTATATAAAAATTTTATAGATAAATAATATTTTATATATTCTTATCTGTGCAAATGCACGAGATTCATGCTAGTAAGGGATGATAACGGTTATATACGTGAATGAGATGCTTGGTTGATCGAAATAAGAAAAAGCCATTAATAATGTAATAATTAAGTGCAAAATGCTCGAAGTGAGATTACAAAGATTGGTAAGTCGAAATGTGTATATTATAGTCGAGTTAAGAAAGATGAGGTAAGAGGTAATCGTGAGAATGATTGAGTACTTAGAATAAAAAAATCTTGTGATTTTTTAAGGTGAGTTGTGTATATACTCAAATTTTATTCACCAAATTTTATTTATTTAAATTATGTCAAGCTAATAAATAATTTTTTAAATTAATATGTGGATTGCACAGATAAATAAATAAATAAATATTTTTGAGACGATGTCGTCTCTCGACCGCATTACAAAACAATTAATTTCATACTATATTTTAAACAAAACCCAAAGTGTATAAAAAATAAACAAGTTGTTAAATAGGTTAGTTTTGATGAACTTATCTATTATTAATGTTATTTTATTTGTTTTTACGTATTTGAAAAAAAAAAAAAGAGTTGGCCACATAGTTGTGTGTTGGCGAGCCACCAAGCGACCTAGTCAAAGAACCAAAGTGTGGGCCAATGGGTGCATGACCAAAACCCAGACTCAGGCCTAGACGGGTTGGTCAATGGACCTGTGTGCAGTCAAGACACGGTCTAGGCATGGAGGACCTGAATCTAGACGTGGAACCTATGCTCAGGCCAAGGTAGGCTAGCTAGGCAGCGAACCCAGGCCCATGCCCGAATGGAACGCCCGACAACGATAGGTCCATGCATGGACGCAAGCGAGCGTCCCAGGCCCATGTAGAAGGTTGGGCCTCGTTCTTGCAACATAGATCCCTTCTTCGTGCAACCGACATGTAGAAGCATATTTTCATTTGATTTTAGTGGAAATTGATAACTTAACCATTTTGGACCAAATCGACCTTAAAAAATATTGCCCAAAAATATAAGGATTAAAAATATTTCAACTAATTCGATAAAGGAGAACCAATCATTTTGAATTTCTCTCTATAAGCATTGCCCAAAGAACATTTGAGAAATTGTAGCAACTAGTATTGGAATTGGCTCATGCCCTCTTTCCAATAGCCTATAAATATCACACGAGGAGACTTCACAATGAAACACTAGTCGAGAACCTCTCAAATTGATTTCACCATTCTCACTCTTAACATTTGTTTTGAAGATGTTTAGGTGTTGTTGTTAGGAACTTGGGAACTTGCATACTCTCTCCAAGCTAGGGCTTCAAATGAGTCAAGCTGCTCGTCAGCCGCTCGGTCAAAGCTTTACTTGAGTTTGACTTTGACCGAGTTCGAATTCAAGCGAGCTCGAGCCGACTCGTTTAATATTTGAGGCGAGCTCGAGCTCATATAATACTTGCGCGATGGTTTGTCGAGTTTTTTATAGCCTTAAAATATAATATATATATATATATATATATATATATATATATATATATATATATATATATATATATATATATATATATATATATATATATATTATTTATTTAATGTGAAAACTCAAAATTTAAATAATATTTTTTACTTCTTTCTCTTTGTCTCCAAAGCTGATATGAAGACACACAATCATTAAAGTAAACCCTAATCATAATATATCTACGTGACTCTTTCGTTCTTTTTTATTCTTTCACAAATTTTTCACTCATTCCTCACCATTTCATTCACTCTTCATCTCTTCATTCATTCTTCACCATTTCTTTCGCTCTCCATCTCTTCTTCTTCCGTCTTCACAATTTCTTTCACTCTTCATCTATTATTTTTCTTCTTTTTCAGTCTTCATCTCTCATTCATTCACAAGAGGCCTACATGTAATTACAATTTAATTTCACTTTTATAATAACTATTATTTTTACTTTTAGATAACTTTGATTTCTTTTTTGTTTTAAAAAAATTCAGTAACAAAGAAGAAAAAAACAATTTTGTTGGTTAACTCATCGGTAAGTCGTGCTCATCCTTTTTTCATGTATTAAGAGAAACGTATACTTATATATATTTTTTTCATGTATTAGGACTTAGGAGAAACTTATGCTTGATTCCTATCCAAATATGATTGATTGATTATAAAAAAAAGAAAAAAAAAAACGACCAATAATTTTAGGAATATAATAATTATTATATTATATATAATATTGAAAGAGATAAAAAAATGTTAATATATTATATATAATAAAAATATATTATATATAATATTAAAAGAGATTAAAAAAAATATTATCTTATATATAATAAAAATAAATATTAGGGACATAATAATTAATTTAGTATAATATATATTGGAAGAAATAAAAATGATTACTATATTATATATAATAAAAATATATTACATATAATATTGAAAAAGATAAAAAAAAATGTTAATATATTTATATATAATAAAAATAAATATTAAAAATATAATAATTAGTATATTATATATAATATTGAAGGAAGATAAGAAATTATTTATATATTATATATTATAAAAGTATATTATTTATAATATTTAAAGAGATAAAAAAAATGTTAATATATTTTATATAATAAAAATATTTATATATAATATTTAAATAGATTAAAAAAAGTTAATATATATTATATATACTATGGAGAGAAGTAAAAAGTTAGTATATATATTATATATAATATGTTATTGATATTTGCCTCTTAAAATAAATTAAATTTTAATTATTTGTTTTATTATTTATTTTTTATATTAATTATTTTTAAGATTAAACATTTTATATTATTAAATGTAAGTAGTTGTACGTGTGCTATGATCGAAAAATATGCGTTAAAAAAGATTAATATATTGAATATTCAAACAATTTATATAGTTTTATACTTTAATTTTGGAATTTTATGTTTTAGAACTTTGATTAATAACCGGTGATTTAATATTTTGGACTATCATGTTTTTAAATTTTGAATAGTTATGATTGTTTTATATTTTAATTTTGAAATATCATATTTTAAATGTTGAATATATATGAAAGTTTGATATTTTAATTTTGAAAATATATTTGGTTTCAGTTCGAGTTCGAGCTCGAGCTCGAGTTTGAAAATTTATTTATTTTCAAATTTTTCGAGTCGAGTCGAGTTTATAGGTTAATAGTCGAGTTGAGTTCGAACTCAAATTTATAAACTCGTTCGAGTTCAAGCTCGAGTTCGAGTCAAACTAATAAATACTAAATCGAGTCGAGCTATGTTCCACTCATTTGCAGACCTATTTTATCTTAAAAATATTAATTAAAAATACATTTATATTTTTATCTTAAATTTAAAATGAATTAAAATTTCCAAATACATATTTTAATCCGATTCTACTTTAAAAATCTATAAACATATAATATTTATCAATTTAATTATACATATATTAAATGATTTTTTACTATGATATTCATTATTATCTTTTATAATTTTATATAAACTATGGATGTTTCACAATTTGGTTATACTTGATTAATTATATTATTAATCTTTATATCCAATAGCACCAACTTAAATGATAAATGATGCAAATTGATTTATTTCACCTTACCAATTATTAAGGGTGGATATTTTATTTTTCACTTTATGCAAAAATTCTTTAATTTTTTTTACCATATTTAATTATCCACATCTATCTATTTAATACATAATTCAATCCACATTATAAAGATTTAACAAATATTTATCTTAATACTCTAAGAAATTTAATTATTTTCTATAATAAAGAGTAAATTATTTTTTACCATATTTAATTAATTAACCGCATCTATCTATTTAATGCATAATCCAATCCCTATTACAAAGGATTAACAAATATTTAACTATTAAGCATCATTTTGATGATTTGATTCAAAACATTATTATTTATTATTCCTTTTCCTCAAATACACAATTATTATTCTACTAATCCAAGATCAAACAAGCCCTTCTCCTCTTAATTCATCTATTTATTAGATAAGTTGTTGAATGGTGGCAGGAAAGAAAGAATTGAATCATACCCACTACAATTTACAAGACAGTTCCCCAAACAGTGAGTAAAGAAGAGAGCTAGAGAGAGAAAAAGAAAGAAAGAAGAAATGGAAGGGATAAAACACAAGACGATTAATGTGAACGGAATAAGCATGCATGTAGCAGAAAAAGGGGAGGGACCGGTGGTTCTATTGCTCCATGGTTTCCCTGAGTTTTGGTACACTTGGCGTCACCAAATCACAGCACTTGCGGCCTCAGGATACCGTGCTGTGGCACCGGACTTACGTGGGTATGGAGATACAGAAGCTCCGGCGAGCATCACAAGTTACACATGTCATCATGTGGTTGGGGATCTGGTGGGTCTTATAAAGTCTTTGGGAGAGGAAAAAGTGTTTCTTGTGGCACATGACTGGGGAGCTTTAATAGGATGGTATTTGTGTTTGTTTAGACCTGATTTGATCAAAGCTTTCATTTCAATTACTGTTCCATTCAGACCTAGACTTCTTAATATTAAACCTGTTGCGGCCATGCGTGCGTTCTTTGGAGATGATTATTATATGTGCAGATTTCAGGTTCTCTTTTCTCCTTCCTTTTTCTTTTCTTTCTGTTTTCTTAGGCTTTTTTTAGGGTTGAATAATATGAAAGTTGGATTATTGATGAGAAAGTTTAAATAGTTTTAATATTTAATGAAAAGATATTTATTTTAAAATATAATATATAGTATTTTAATTGATTTGATTGATGAAAATATAAGTGAGAGAATTATTTAAATGATTGAAGAGCTACTTGGCTTATAAATTAATTAACTTTTTTTTTAAATACTTTTAGTCACAAATCTTATTTTATTTGTAGATTTCTCATTTAATTATTTTTTTTTATCCTTTTTTCTACTTATATTATTTCAAATTATAATTTTTTTCATTTTTTGTTTTATAGTTAAGATATATATAGTCATAATGAAGAGAAAAACTATTAATGACCTGCATTTGCAATAAATAACCAACCTATCCACAAAGAACAAAAAGTTGCTAGTTAGGGTTTCATTAGTTTTGGTAGGTTTTATTGCCACTTTCATGACATGGGTCTACAATAACCAGAGGTGAATTAATATGGAGGCCTTGTTTGGAAACTTTTTTTCTTTTCTATTTTGAATTTTGGCAAGAATTACTAGGCCTTGTTTGATGAAACATAATTGGATCTAATTCAAATAATAAAATATAATATTTTAATATATTAAAGACAAATATGTTTAATAATTTAATTATTATTTTTTTTCAAAAGTGGAATTATTAAAAAATAATTTACATCAAACAACCTTTACAACTATATTTTATCTTAGTTTTTTTAGGATTTTATTAGATTTTGTGTAACAAAAATCTTACTTGATAAAGAAAATTAGCCACTTGAGATTTGTTTAAGATAAATATTTAATTTTTAATTTAAAGTATAAATTTAATAAATATAAAATAAGAATATCTTAATATTTTAGCTGATAAATTTAGTTATTAAATATTATATACTAACAAAATAAAGTTGTTAAAAAAACAAATTTTTTTCCAAAAAGTCGTAAAAAAACAAAATGAAAAATGAGCTTAATTATAATTTTTTATACTAGACCAACATAAATAAAAATTCTATTACCAATGATTTTTTTAATATTTTTTTTATTAAGTATTAGAAAATTATAAAAAATAATAATTTATTCTCCATCCAATTTAAGATTCATAACAAAATCAAGAAAGTGTACACATACCAATAAATTTTCCACTTATTTGAGATTATTTAAAAACAATCTATTAAAATATGAAATATGTTTCATTTTTCTATATTATTTTAAAATATTGATAATTTTTGTTTTTAGCAAATAATTGAATTTTACATCCATTTTCTTTAATCCAAAAAAGCAATAAAATTTAGATCCAAATAATCATGGACAGGTACCAGGGGAGATTGAAGGTGAGATAGCTGAGTATGGAACGCGTCAAGTACTAAAGAAGATCCTAACAGATCGTATTCCAGGGCCCCCTCTCCTACCCAAGGGTAACCCTTTCGGCATTTCAAGCGATTTTCTTTCCTCCACATTACCTTCTTGGCTTTCGGAGGATGATCTAAGTTTCTATGCCGACAAGTATGACCAGAAAGGCTTCACTGGAGGACTCAATTACTACCGAGCTTTAGATTTGTAAGTATGATCATGAGACCGGTCATTAGATTTGGGTTGTCTTAACCAACCCAAAAAAATAAATTTGTTCTTAATTATACTTTGTTTCATTAGAAATATTTTATGTTAAGTGAATAATTATAATAAGAAGTTTGGTATTACAAATGAAAATTTAGTTTAGTTGGTTAAATATTAAGTTAACATATATTGTGGCTCTATGTAGAGTAGGTCGTCTAGTTGATCTTACTCAGGGTCGGTAGTGAATAATGTAGCCGAGACTTCAAACCTTGTTAACGTATTTTTTATTTTGAGTGCCTATGGGAGGGATGACTTTAAACTGCCCGCTTGGTTGGCTTGACTTAGGGGCCTTAGTTCAAATTTTTTTGGCAGATTTACGTGTCTCTATATGTGTTACATTTCAAAACTTAGTTTATTTTATAATTAATATCAGTCCTATATCAACATTTAATGTGTAATTTTTCCAATTGTTTTAAAGTGTGCTACATTCAGGAAACTGCTTTGGAGACAGATCTGCCCGTAAACTTTGTTAGTCCATTTTTATTTATTTTTTCTTATTTTGGGTGCTTGTGGGATGGGATGGCCCTAGGCGTCTGCATGGTTGGCCTTATTTTAGTGCCATCTTTGAATATTGTGGACCAAAGTTCAAAAGTTGTTAGTGTATTTATTATTTTTATTTTGGGTGCCAATGAGAGGTGTGGTTTCTAGAGGGTCGCATGGTTGGCCTTACCTTATATCCGATCATGCTTGACTCGAGTGTGGATTATATATATAGACTCCCCTTGATCACATTCTCTTGTTATTTTTCTATTTTTGTTAATTGATGTCATATGGCATGCAGAAACTGGGATCTTACGGCTGCATGGGACGGAGCACAGGTGAAGGTGCCGGTGCAGTTCATAGTTGGTGACCTAGACATGATTTACACTACTCCAGGAGTGAAGGAGTATGTTCATGGAGGAAGCTTCAAGAGGGATGTGCCGTTACTTGATCAAATTATTGTAGTGGAAGGAGCTGGCCACTTCATTAATCAAGAAAAACCAGAGGAAATCAATGCCCACATCCTTCATTTCATTAACAAGTTTCAAGTGAACAACATTGCTTAGGTTTTCTTCACTATGCATGCATTACTGCATTTTATTGGAAGTTTTTGTCATGACCATTTGCCTGTTCTGTTATTGTTTTTAACTCTTTCCTTTTATTTCCAGTTGAGACAATTTCAGATGTTTGATTATGTTTTTGAGGGATCATTTGTGTCTGCTTCATTGGTTAAAATCTCATCTTATCTTCACTTGAGAACATCTCTTAAGTTTGATTAATTGTTTTCTTTAACAATTGCTATAAATCATAGATCTCCTTTCTAATATTTATCTCTTTAGTTTTCGAAAATTTTGCCCCTGAAAATGTCAATAAGTTCAAATAATCCGGAGAAAGTTTAAGAACCATTTTTCTTGAGTAAGGATTCAAGAACAACGATTCAACATCCTAACATTTTGACCCGATTTTAGCGTTTTCGATTTGTGATGAATTAATCGAATATACTACAATAGATAGTTCGACAATCAAATGTGAAATGTTCTCAAATCAACAAATCATCATAACATCATAACATGAAACCATTAAGGCTAAGAATATAAATTATTTCCTCCCCAAAAAATAGAAACTTACATTTTTGTTGATAAATAAAGTTATAGGGAGAATGGAAGTTTACTTATGATCGGTCTAGCAAACCGTATCCCAAAGCCTAAGAACAACATTAGCCCGAAAAATCCCAAAAAGCTTCCAGATGCAATGATGAAATTCCTCTCGCTTCTCTCTAGCCACTCTCTTTGCTTTTATCCTCGCATTCAATCTATATGGAGGATATGGGCGGGGAGATGCCGAAAACTGGTGTCCAAAGAGGTGAGGATGATGGTGGCTCCAGAATTTTATGTTTATGAAAATTTGATGAAGTGTAAGGTGAATAGGTGATATCCAAATACTATAACATTTCTCTAAGAAAAGGTTGAAACATGTTTTAAATAGTTATTAATCTAATAAATGTAATGTAGTGTGTTTGGGAGTTAGATGTTTTAGGTTGGGAGTTGAGGTTTTTTGGGTTCAAACCTCAGGAACAAGATCATGGAAACACACGTGCAATGAATGATTAAAGAGTGATATAACCATACAATTGTTCAAATGGTTCATCTTTCATTAATAAAAGTAGGTCTTCAGAGCTTATGATTACAGATTCTGCAAATGTTTCTGAGTCTTCTTGTATGCTTAAGTTTCCTTCATCAAAATCAAGAAACGGTAATAAATAGAAGTTTAAAACCACTCATAATAATGTCATCTTGATATGATATGTCTATTATTTAAGAAATGTTACTTTTGGTTGACCGAGAAATGATGGTAAAATTGGTGAACTAATGAGAAAAAATTAAATGAATGTCTCTTTATCAAATTTGTTATCATCTTTCTCTTTTTTGATGAATAACAAAACAACGTTGAATGAGAGGAGTAAGACGACCACTAGATTGCCTCAATAATTGAAGTCTCTCATGTTCATACCATAGATAGTATAGTCGAAAAAGATGGTGAAGACGATAAAAACGATAATAATAATAATAATGGCGACGATAAATATATGAAAATTGTTTATTTGAACTTTATAAATGTGAATTATATTTATCCTTTTGTAAGGACATTATGCTAGTTTAATTAAAAAATATACATTATGACTAAACATAAGAATATGAAAGTTCATAATTCATATCATTAAATATATAAAAAAGCCTAACAAGAAATTAATATTTGTCATAATAATAAAAAAAAGGTTACCAATTTTTCTTTTGACAAATGTACGCTCAATATAGGGTTTCAAACTTTCAATTCTTAAATTGCTCTCCTGCTCCACCATCCGCAAAAGAAAAAATAGTCAAATTGGCAGGGTTTCAGTTTCGGCAAGTTTTTAATGCCACTTTCAGGACTTGGGCGGTGGTGGGCCTACATAACCGCAGGTGAATCAACACACTTCTCAATCTATGCCTTATTGATCAAGGAAATATGATTTGATCTAAATCCTAAAATATCCTTATTCGAATTCTATAATATTGTGATATATAAAATTTCAATTATATTTAGTAATTCCATTATACAATAATTTTCTATTCAGAAAATGAAATTACTATAAAAAACACTACAACAAAAATGACTTTCGGCAACGCTTAAAAAGACTTCTGCCGACCTTTAAAAGCGTCGCCAAAAACATTACCGACACTTATTCTTGCGTCGCCAGAAGCAGAGTGGGCGCATGTTTTTACCACGCTTATTTAAGCGTCGGTACAAGCGTTGCCGAAAGGCGAAAGTTTTAACAACGCTTATTTAAGCGTTGGCAAAATTAAAGAAACGTCGCTAAAAGTCTATTTTATTTTTAAACTATTTTTTAAATTTTGTTTTTTTCTATTTTCATTTTAGATGTTATTTTTTTATCTCTACTATTTTCACATTTGCCCTTCATCTCTCATGTACCTAATGAACATAACCCTAAACCCTTAGTGTGAACCCATATTCCAACACATTATAACCTTAAAAACAATTCAGAAACTAATGAACTCTCTCCTATTTTATATACCAAAAACTTCTTCTTTTTCTCCGATGTGGGATAAATGTCATATTAACACTTCAGAAACTAATGAACTCTCTCATATTTTACTTTTAGTTTAATTAAATTTAAATAATAATTAAATAAAAGACATATATTAATAATACTATAAAAAGTTTAAAAATTATGTTATATAAAAAATATTAATTAATTTTTAATATTAACAAAATTTTAAGTCAAATTTAATTTTAAAAAAATTAAAAAAAATATATTTACAAAGTTTAAAAATAAAACATAAGAATAATTAAAATTTAGAATATTTAAATTATAAGGTTTTAACAAAGTTACAAAGTTGGTATATAAAAAAAATTAAGGTGGTGGTATAGATATAAAGGTTGGCAAAAGTTTTTTTCTTTTAATTTTTACCCACGCTTAATATGGGTTGGCATATAAGGGTCGCTGAAAGTATGTTTTGTTGTAGTGAAATAACTTATATCAAAATTTCTTCGAGTTCGTCTCCATGATAATTTTGAGTTGTTAATCATATCAATTATATATCCATACAAAAAAAAATATAATTATAAATCAACGATATTAAATGGTTTACAGATTAAAGTGTTAAGAATATACAATAAAGACAGATGTTCGAAGTGAGAGTAAAAGATGAGTCAGGGAGCAAGTGCTTAAAATAAATTCACAAAATTAGTAATAAGAGTTCGATTAAAAAATAAAGAATATTAGTTGTTAAATATGTGAATGAAATGATTGAGTGATAAAAATAAAAGGTCATGGTTGTGTGCAAAAATTTTAAATTTTGACGAGATTAGTAATGAGAAATATATATATAATACTTAAAGTCAATAAGTACCACATTAATCCACGTCATTATGTATATAATCCACGTTATTAAGTATTTTCTCTCCTCCCTCCTACTCTCTATTTCTTAATTAAATTTTGTTTTTCATTACTATATATATATATATATATATCATCTAAAAATTTATCTATATTAATATTAATTCAAAATATAAACAATTTTTTTTTATAAATACACCTACATTCATAATTTTTATATTTATATATATAAACAATTTTTTTTGGTTATAAATGCACCTACATTTATAATTTTATATTTATTTATTACCTTATATATTATATTATTTTTCATCATTTTTTTTGGAAAACAGTTTAGTGTCATTTTATTAAAAAAATTCAAAAAAAGGAAAAAATACAAAAGTTTAAGATCATATCTAGACAATTTCTAGATTTGACAATGAAACAAGAATTGAATTATAGACGACAACAACAACAACAATCAATTAACGCCTATAACGTTTTTACTTTGATTCTATTTGTGACTTTCTCAAACAAAATATCACATATCTAACATAGCTTTCTATTATCTTCATTTATTTCGATTCCTCTCCAAGATTGAATGAGTGCATTTTCATCTGAAGTTATATCTTCCCAAATATTTTTAACAATTCTACTTCTTCCACTATGAGTTCTTGAATTTCTTTCTTTCCAGATATTGTAGATTACTGCTCCAAAGTAGCATTTCAGCATATTTACATAGAAAGATCTTCCTTTTGCTTTATTCTTCATCCACTCTTAGATTTCTTCCCATGTTCCTTGAAAGTTGATGATGTTCATGTTTGAAGCATGCATCCTCCAGATTTGTATTACAAAAGAGAATTCCTCAAATAAATGGTTTATGCTTACCTTAACTCCCGAACATAGGACACAATTGATATTAGGATTGTTTATGTATTTTCAAATTCTGTCTTTTGTTGTGAACCTTTTCCTGTATACCAGCCAAAGAATAAATTGGCGACGAGGAATGATCTTTGGAGACCATACCACATTATGTCAATCTACCTCATGTCTTCTTGTTCTAACCATTTCTCATGTCTTTCTTATAATGAACTTCTCGTTGTTTTCTGTTTTCCATCATATTTCATCATTTCTTTCATTGAGTTGTTTCTGTCTCATTAGGTTTAAGATTCTATCACCTTCTGGAATACGCCTCAGAAGTGAATCAAATTTACCTTCATAGATGTCTCTAAATGAGTGTTTGATGCATTCTCTTCTAACTCTGTTTCCTTGCATTTCTTCTTTGAATATAATGAGAATATTATTCAGCCAAGGATCATGCTAGAATAGTACCCCTTCTTCCATTTCCATCATTAATTTTATATAAATACATTTTATCTTTTATCAGACATTTTTCTCTCATTATGTATATATATATAATATTTTCTTTATGAGTATAAATAATTTTTATGTTAATATAAAAATTAACTAATTGGTAATAAATATTAAATACAAAATATATATACATACACAAAATAGAAAAATTATTTCAACAATCATAAATGGTCTAACAGTTTAAGTGTTCACATTTCATGCTTAAGACTAGGGTTCAAATCTTAAAACATGCAAATTTATATTTTCAAGAATGTATTCTTGACTATAATATATGGTGGCCAAACTTTTAAACAAATGATAGACATCTAAAAATGTGAGGTCGGAATTATTGGTTGATTTGGTGAGCATTTAAAAGTGTGAGGTCACGAGATGGAGGTCGGAATTAATGGTTGGTTTGACGAGAATTTGAAAGTTTGAGGTCACGAGATGGAGGTCGGGTGGTGTGTGGTTTGTCGAGTGTGAGGTTAGAATTAATGGTTGGTTTGACGAGCATTTGAAAGTGTGAGGTCACAAAATGAATATCGGGTGGTGGTACCTAATATATATTATATTATTTTTCATCATTAATTTTATATAAATACATTTTATCTTTTATCATACATTTTTTCTCTCATCGTATATATATATATAATATCTTCTTGATGAGTATAAATAATTTTTATATTAATATAAAAATTAACTAATTGGTAATAAATAATAAATACAAAATATATATACATACACAAAATATTAAAATTATTTTAACAATCATAAGTCGTCTGGCGGTTTAAGTGTTTACATTTAATGATTAAGACCAGAGTTTAAAAACCAACTATAATATATGGTGGCACAACTTTTAAACAAATGATAGAAATCTGAAAGTGTGAGGTCATAATTAGTGATTAGTTTGGCGAGCATTTGAAAGTGTGAGGTCATAAGATAAATGTCGGGTGGTGGGTGGTTTGTTGAGTATGAGGTCGGAATTACTGGTTGATATGACGAGCATTTGAAAGTGTGAGGTCACGAGATGGAGGTCAGGTGGTGGGTAGTTTGTCGAGTGTGAGGTAGAAATTAGTGGTTAGTTTAGAGAGCTTTTGAAAGTGTGAGGTCACAGTTAGAGGTCGGGCGATGGTGGTTTTTCGAATGTGAGGTTGGAATTAATAGTTGGTTTGATGAACATTTGAAAGTGTGAGGTCACGAGATGAATGTCGGGTGGTGGTTATTGTTGATTTATTGACGTGGGAGTAAAAGAGAGGTTGACTAAGATTGGTGAGTGGTTTGTCAAGGCCGGATAGTGGCATATAAAAAAATGTGAGTCACAAGATTAGGGTCAGTGGGTGGTTTGCCAATGAGATATATAGACATATGAAAAAGTGTGAGTCACAAAATGAAGATCAATTGGAGGGTTAGTGGTTGAGTTTGACGAGATATAAGAGGTATGTCATCAATTGAGGTTGACTAAGATTGGTGGATGATTTGTCGAGTGGATAAAAAAATGCATTTGAAAAAGTGTGAGTCACAAGATGAGGGCAACTGAGGGGTTAGGTCGACTAAGATTGGTGGGTGGTTTGTCGAGTGGATAAAAAATAAATATGAAAAAATGTGAGTCACAAGATGATGATCAATTGAGGGTTTAAGTGGGTGCGCTGAGGGGATAAAATATATGTTAATATTAAATTTAAGATTAAACTTAAATTTTATAAACTAAAACCAATTTTAAATTAATTAAATTTGAATAATATTAATTTTATATAAAAAATTTATAGATAAATAATATTTTATATATTCTTATCTGTGCAAATGCATGAGATTCATGCTAGTAAGGGATGATAACGGTTATATACGTGAATGAGATGCTTGGTTGATCGAAATAAGAAAATGCCATTAATAATGTAATAATTAAGTGCAAAATGCTCGAAGTGAGATTACAAAGATTGGTAAATCGAAATGTGCATATTAAAGTCGAGTTAAGAAAGATGAGGTAAGAGGTAATCGTGAGAATGATTGAGTACTTAGAATAAAAAAAATCTTGTGATTTTTTAAGGTGAGTTGTGTATATACTCAAATTTTATTCACCAAATTTTATTTATTTAAATTATGTCAAACTAATAAATAATTGCTTTAAATTAATATGTGGATTGCACAGATACAAAAATAAATAATTATTTTTGAGACGATGTCGTCTCTCAACCGCATTACAAAACAATTAATTTCATACTATATTTTAAGCAAAACCCAAAGTGTATAAAAAATAAACAAGTTGTTAAATAGGTTAGTTTTGATGAACTTATCTATTATTAATGTTATTTTATTTTTTTTTACATATTTGAAAAAAAAGAGTTGGCCACATAGTTGTGTGTTGGCGAGCCAACAAGCGACCTAGTCAAAGAACCAAAGTGTGGGTCAATGGGTGCATGACCTAAACCCAGACTCAGGCCTAGACGGGTTGGTCAATGGACTTGTGTGCAGTCAAGATACGGTCTAGGCATGGAGGACCTGAATCTAGACGTGGAACCTATGCTCAGGCCGAGGTAGACTAGTTAGGCAGCAAACCCAGGCCCATGCCCGAATGGAACGCCCGACAACGATAGGTCCATGCATGGATGCAAGCGAGCGTCCCAGGCCCATGTAGAAGGTTGGGCCTCGTTCTTGCAACATAGATCCCTTCTTGGTGCAACCGACATGTAGAAGCATATTTTCATTTGATTTTAGTGGAAATTGATAACTTAACCATTTTGGACCAAATCGACCTTAAAAAAGTCAAACGATCGGGGATATAAGGATTAAAAATATTTCAACTAATTCGATAAAGGAGAACCAATCATTTTGAATTTCTCTCTATAAGCATTGCCCAAAGAACATTTGAGAAA
This sequence comes from Impatiens glandulifera, assembly GCF_907164915.1. Taxonomy (NCBI): domain Eukaryota; kingdom Viridiplantae; phylum Streptophyta; class Magnoliopsida; order Ericales; family Balsaminaceae; genus Impatiens; species Impatiens glandulifera. The sequence continues at coordinate 19,906,956 of NC_061863.1, read as the reverse complement.
TTGTAGCAACTAGTATTGGAATTGGCTCATGCCCTCTTTCCAATAGCCTATAAATATCTCGTGACTTCACAATTAAACACTAGTCGAGAACCTCTCAAATTGATTTCACCATTCTCACTCTTAACATTTGTTTTCTTTCCAATAGCCTATAAATATCTCGTGACTTCACAATTAAACACTAGTCGAGAACCTCTCAAATTGATTTCACCATTCTCACTCTTAACATTTGTTTTGAAGATGTTTAGGTGTTGTTGTTAGGAACTTGCATACTCTCTCCAAGCTAGGGCTGTAAATGAGTCAAGTTGCTCGTCAGTCGCTCGATCAAAGCTTTACTTGAGCTTGACTTTGACCGAGTTCGAATTTAAGCCGAGCTCGAGCCGACTCGTTTAATATTTGAGGCGAGCTCGAGCTCATATAATGCTTGTTGAGTTTTTTTTAGCCTTAAAATATAATATATATATATATTATTTATTTAATGTGAAAACTCAAAATTTAAATAATATTTTTTACTTCTTTCTCTTTGTCTTCAAAGCTGATATGAAGGCACACAATCATTAAAATAAACCCTAAATCATAATATATCCACGTGACTCTTTCGTTCTTCTTTATTCTTTCACAAATTTTTCACTCATTCTTCACCATTTCATTCACTCTTCATCTCTTCATTCATTCTTCACCATTTCTTTCGCTTTCCATCTCTTCTTCTTCCGTCTTCACAATTTCTTTCACTCTCCATCTATTATTTTTCTTCTTTTTCAGTCTTCATCTCTCATTCATTCACAAGAGGCCTACACGTAATTACAATTTATTTTCACTTTTATAATAACTATTATTTTTGCTTTTAGATAACTTTCATTTCTTTTTTGTTTTAAAGAAATTCAGTAACGAAGAAGGAAAAAACAATTTTGTTGGTTAACTTATCGGTAAGTCGTGCTCATCATTTTTTCATGTATTAAGAGAAACGTATGCTTATATATCTTTTTTTCATGTATTAGGACTTAGGAGAAATTTATGCTTGATTCTTATCCAAATATGATTGATTGATTATAATAAAAAGAAAAAAAAGCGACCAATAATTTTAGGAATATAATAATTATTATATTATATATAATATTGAAAGAGATAAAAAAAAAATGTTAATATATTATATATAATAAAAATATATTATATATAATATTAAAAGAGATAAAAAAAAAATTAATACTTATATATAATAAAAATAAATATTAGGGACATAATAATTAATTTAGTATAATATATATTGAAAGAAATAAAAATAGTTACTATATTATATATAATAAAAATATATTACATATAATATTGAAAAAGATAAAAAAATGTTAATATATTTATATATAATAAAAATAAATATTAAAAATATAATAATTAGTATATTATATATAATATTGAAGGAAGATAAGAAATTGTTTATATATTATATATTATAAAAGTATATTATATATAATATTGAAAGTGATAAAAAAAAAATGTTAATATATTTTATATAATAAAAATATTTATATATAATATTTAAATAGATTTAAAAAAGTTAATATATATATAATATACTATGGAGAGAAGTAAAAAGTTAGTATATATATATTATATATAATATGTTATCGGTATTTACCGATTAAAGTAAGTTAAATTTTAATTATTTGTTTTATTATTTATTTTTTATATTAATTATTTTTAAGATTAAATATTTTATATTATTAAATGCAAGTAGTTGTACGTGTGCTATAATTGAAAAATATGCGTTAAAAAAGATTAATATATTGAATATTCAAACAATTTATATGGTTTTGTACTTTAATTTTGGAATTTTATGTTTTAGAACTTTGATTAATAACGGTGATTTAATATTTTGGACTATCATGTTTTGAAATTTTGAATAGTTATGATTGTTTTATATTTTAATTTTGAAATATCATATTTTAAATGTTGAATATATATGAAAGTTTGATATTTTAATTTTGAAAATATATTTGGTTTCAGTTCGAGCTCGAGCTCGAGCTTGAGTTTGAAAATTTATTTATTTTCAAATTTTTCGAGTCGAGTCGAGTTTATAGGTTAATAGTCGAGTTGAGTTCAAACTCAAATTTATAAACTCGTTCGAGCTCGAGTTCGAGTCAAACTAATAAATACTAAATCGAGTCGAGCTATATTCCACTCATTTGCAGACCTATTTTATCTTAAAAATATTAATTAAAAATACATTTATATTTTTATCTTAAATTTAAAATGAATTAAAATTTCCAAATACATATTTTAATCCGATTCTACTTTAAAAATCTATAAACATATAATATTTATCAATTTAATTATATATTTTTTAAATGATTTTTTACTATGATATTCATTATTATTTTTTATAATTTTATATAAACTATGGATGTTTCACAATTTGGTTATACTTGATTAATTATATTATTAATCTTTATATCCAATAATAGCATCAACTTAAATAGATGATAAATGATGCAAATTGATTTATTTCACCTAGTGTAGGAATTTTATTTTTCACTTTAAAAAAAAAAAATCTTTAACTTTTTTTTACCATATTTAATCAACCACATCTATCTATTTAATACATAATTCAACCCCCATTACAAAGATTTAACAAATATTTATCTTAATACTTTAAGAAATTTAATTATTTTCTATAATAAAGTGTAAATTATTTTTTACCATACTTAATTAACCACATCTATCTATTTAATACATAATTCAATCCCTATTACAAAGGCTTAACAAATATTTAACTATTAAGAATCATTTTGATGATTTGATCCAAAACATTATTATTTATTATTCCTTTTCTTCAAATTCACCATTATTATTCTACTAACCCAAGATCAAACAAGCCCTTCTCCTCTTAATTCATCTATTTATTAGATAAGTTGTTGAATGGTGGCAGGAAAGAAAGAATTGAATCATACCCACTAATTACAATTTACAAGACAGTGCCCCAAAACAGTGAGTAAAGAAGAGAGCTAGAGAGAGAAAAAGAAAGAAAGAAGAAATGGAAGGGATAAAACACAAGACGATTAATGTGAACGGAATAAGCATGCATGTAGCAGAAAAGGGGGAGGGACCGGTGGTTCTATTTCTCCACGGTTTCCCTGAGTTTTGGTACACTTGGCGTCACCAAATCACAGCACTTGCGGACTCAGGCTACCGTGCTGTGGCACCGGACTTACGTGGGTATGGAGATACAGAAGCTCCGGCGAGCATCACGAGTTACACATGTCATCATGTGGTTGGGGATCTGGTGGGTCTTATAAAATCTTTGGGAGAGGAAAAAGTGTTTCTTGTAGCACATGACTGGGGAGCCTTAATAGGATGGTATTTGTGTTTGTTTAGACCTGATTTGATCAAAGCTTTCATTTCAATTACTGTTCCATTCAGACCTAGACTTCTTAATATTAAACCTGTTGCGGCCATGCGTGCGTTCTTTGGAGATGATTATTATATGTGCAGATTTCAGGTTCTCTTTTCTCCTTCCTTTTTCTTTTCTTTCTGTTTTTCTTAGGCTTTTTTTAGGGTTGAATAATATGAAAGTTGGATTATTGATGAGAAAGTTTAAATAGTTTTAATATTTAATGAAAAGATATTTATTTTAAAATATAATAAATAGTATTTTAATTGATTTGATTGATGAAAATATAAGTGAGAGAATTATTTAAATGATTGAAGAGCTACTTGGCTTATAAATTAATTAACTTTTTTTTAAAATATTTTTAGTCATAAATCTTATTTTATTTGTAGATTTCTCATTTAATTGATATTTAATTCTTTTTTTTTATCCTTTTTTCTACTTATATTATTTCAAATTATAATTTTTTTCATTTTTTGTTTTATAGTTAAGATATATATAGTCATAATGAAAGAGAAAAACTATTAATGACCTGCACTCGCAATAAATAACCAACCTATCCATAAAGAACAAAAAGTTGCTAGTTAGGGTTTCATTAGTTTTGGTAGGTTTTATTGCCACTTTCATGACTTGGGCCTACAACAGTCAAATAATAAAATATAATATTTTAATATATTAAAGTCAATTATGTTTAATAATTTTTTTTTTTCCAAAGTGAAATTATTAAAAAAATAATTTACATCAAACAACCTTTACAACTATATTTTATCTTAGTTTTTCTTAGGATTTTAATAGATTTTGTGTAACAAAAAATTTACTTGATAAAGAAAATTAGTCATTTGAGATTTATTTTAAGATAAATATTTAATTTTTTAATTTAAAATATAAATTTAATAAATATAAAATAAGAATATTTTAATATTTTAGCTAATAAATTTAGTTATTAAATATTATATATACTAACGAAATAAAGTTGTTAAAAAAACTATTTTTTTTAAAAAGTCATAAAAAAACAAAATGAAACATGACCTTAATTATAATTTTGTATACTAGACCAACATAAATAAAAATTCTATTACCAGTAATTTTTTTAATATTTTTTTATTAAGTATTAGAAAATTATAAAAAAAAATAATTTATTCTCCATCCAAATTAAGATTCATAACAAAATCAAGAAAGTGTACACATACCAATAAATTTTCCTCTTATTTGAGATTATTTAGAAACAATCTATTAAAATATGAAATATGTTTCATTTTTCTATATTATTTTAAAATATTGACAATTTTTATTTTTAGCAAATAATTGAATTTTACATCCATTTTCTTTAATCCAAAAAAGCAATAAAATTTAGATCCAAATAATCATGGACAGGTACCAGGGGAGATTGAAGGTGAGATAGCTGAGTATGGAACCCGTCAAGTACTAAAGAAGATCCTAACCGATCGTATTCCAGGCCCCCCTCTCCTACCCAAGGGTAACCCTTTCGGCATTTCTAACGATTTTCTTTCCTCCACATTACCTTCTTGGCTTTCGGAGGATGATCTAAGTTTCTATGCCGACAAGTATGACCAGAAAGGCTTCACTGGAGGACTCAATTACTACCGAGCTTTAGATTTGTAAGTATGATCATGAGACCAGTCATTAGATTTGGGTTGTCTTAACCAACCCAAAAAAATAAATTTGTTCTTATATATACTTTGTTTCATTAGAAATATTTATGTTAGGTGAATAATTATAATAAGAAGTTTGGTATTACATTAAAAATGAAAATTTTAGTTTAGTTGGTTAAATTTTAACAGTACATTGTGGCTCATTGTTGAGCCAGCCGCCTAGTTGACCTTACTCAAGAGTCGGCAACAACGAATACTATGGCCGAGGATTCAAACCTTGTTAATGTATCTTTTGGTTTATTTTTAGTTTTGAGTGCCCATGGGGTGACTTTAGACTGTGCTTGGTTGGCTTTACTTAAGGGCCTACTATGTATAGTGTGGCTCATAGTTAGTTCAAACTTTTTGGGGGCATATGACGTCTCATAAATAGTGGCCAATATGTGTCACACTTCAAAACATAGTTTATTTTATAGTTAATGTGAGTCTACGTCCACATCTAATGTGTAATTTTTCTCAGTTTTGAAGTGTGGTACATATAAGACACTGATTCTGAGACAGGTCTGCCCGCAAACTTTGTTAGTCCATTATTTATTTATTTTTTCTTATTTTGGGTGGTCGTGGGATGGGATGGGATGGCCCTAGGCGTCTGCATGGTTGGTCTTATTTTAGTGTCGATATTGTGTACCAGAGTTCAAACGTTGTTATTGTTGTTTTTATTTTTATTTTGGGTGCCCATGAGAGGGGTGGTTTCTAGAGGGTCGCATGGTTGGCCACTTGGCATTACCTTATATCCGATCATGCTTGACTCGAGTGTGGATTATGTATATAGACTCCCCTTGATCACATTCTCTTGTTATTTTTCTATTTTTGTTAATTGATGTCATATGGCATGCAGAAACTGGGATCTTACGGCTGCATGGGACGGAGCACAGGTGAAGGTGCCGGTGCAGTTCATAGTTGGTGACCTAGACATGATTTACACTACACCAGGAGTGAAGGAGTATGTTCATGGAGGAAGCTTCAAGAGGGATGTGCCGTTACTTGATCAAATTATTGTTGTGGAAGGAGCTGGCCACTTCATTAATCAAGAAAAACCAGAGGAAATCAATGCCCACATCCTTCATTTCATTAGCAAGTTTCAAGTGAACAACATTGCTTAGGTTTTCTTCACTATGCATGCATTACTGCATTTTATTGGAAGTTTTTGTCATGACCATTTGCCTGTTCTGTTATTGTTTTTAACTATTTTCTTTTATTTCCAGTTGAGACAATTTCAGATGTTTGATTATGTTTTTGAGGGATCATTTGTGTCTGCTTCATTGGTTAAAATCTCATTTCTTATCTTCACTTGAGAACATCTCCTAAGTTTGATTAATTGTTTTCTTTAACAATTGCTATAAATCATAGATCTCCTTTCTAATATTTATCTCTTTAGTCTTAGAAAATTTTGCCCCTGAAAATGTCAACAAGTTTCAAATAATCCGGAGAAAGTTTAAGAACCGTTTTTCTTGAGTAAGGATTCAAGAACAACGATTCAACATCCTAACATTTTGACCCGATTTTAGCATTTTCGATTTGTGATGAATTAATCGAATATACTACAATAGATAGTTCAACAATCAAATGTGAAATGTTCTCAAATCAACAAATCATCATAACATGAAACCATTAAGGCTAAGAATATAAATTATTTCCCCCCAAAAAATAGAAACTTATGATCGGTCTAGCAAACCGTATCCCAAAGCCTAAGAACAACATTAGCCCGAAAAATCCCAAAAAAGCTTCCAGATGCAGTGACAAAATTCCTGTCATTTCTCTCTAGCCACTCTCTTTGCTTTTATCCTCGCATTCAATCTATATGGAGGATATGGGCGGGGAGATGCCGAAAACTGGTGTCCAAAGAGGTGAAAATTTGATGAAGTGTAAGGTGATATCCAAATTCTTAGTTTGAAAAATGTTTTAAATAGTTATTAATCTAATAAATGTAGTGTAGTGTGTTTGGGAGTTAGATGTTTTAGGTTGGGAGTTGAGGTTTTTTGGGTTCAAACCTCAGGAACAAGATCATGGATACACATGTGCAATGAATGATTAAAGAGTATATAACCATACAATTGTTCAAATGGTTCATCTTTCATTAATAAAAGTAGGTCTTCAGAGCTTATGATTACAGATTCTGCAAATGTTTCTGAGTCTTCTTGTATGCTTAAGTTTCCTTCATCAAAATCAAGAAACGGTAATAAATAGAAGTTTAAAACCACTCATAATAATGTCATCTTGATATGTTACATCACTCAAAATTTAAATAATAATAAATGAATACTATGAGATGTTTTTGCCTATACCACAAAATCTAACAAATAAGAATATATTTGTCAGCCTTCAATTGTTCAAATCATACCCTATTTGTTTTTGTTTTTCTTATTCAAGTCTATTTGTGCTTCAAAAAGATTCAGGACTTGTGGATGGTCTTATTCTTGAGGGCATCTTTGTGACAGCATTGAATGCACCTCCAAAATGATAATTTAAGGTGCTCTTTGGTGTAATCGACATTCTATTCAAACTGTAATCAAGACTAAACTCTTCTTCCTCCATTAAACTAGTTGCCATTGCATCAGCCGTCATTATTTCTTCTTGGTCGTCTTCCTCTTCCTCTTCTTCGTATGTAGTTTTAACCATAGACCAAGATATGAACCAAGGTCGTATGAAACTGCACATATTGAGATTTGTTAGAGAATGTACCAAATTACAAAATGTACTTTTGTAATGATGATTATATCTAGAAAACATCTTATACCAAATAAAAAAGACCACTTCCAATGAGATTGTGACAATGATATTAGTTTCCAAATATGCTAACTAACAACAAGGTGTACTTTGTTGGAGGAAAAGAAAATTTGAGGGAAGAAAATACCTGTCTGATTTCTTTAACAAACAAGGGTCAAAAGGGAAGAACGTGTCGAGCCTTTCTAACCCACCAAAAGCTATCGAAAATTCAGACTCCAACAAATCATCAAATACACGGGCCTCAGATGCTGTGAAAAGACAAGATGCTCTTGCCTGTCGAAGAAACTCATCAACTATTGTCGGCAGACATACCTGTTGAGAATAAGGCAGTTATTTTAATAATTTTTCTATGGTGACCCCCCTAAGAGGTTTAAAATAGAATGTGGAGAAGCTAAACCTTCAAAGGATTTAACGGATGTTTAAAAATTTCCTCCAGAGGAAAATGTGTAAGCTTTGATCGTAGCTTAGGATCATCCATTATTGATCTCATGCGAAAGCAAAGAACATACATAACAGCCTGTATCACCCAGAAAAACAAACCATCTGAAATCCGTTTTGTAACTCAAAACTCATAAAAGAGAGTTTAGATATAATAATGATTTATACCTGGCAACAGGCATAAAAAACTCTGTGAGCTTGTGGGTTAATTTCACTTTTATGATCTTGGCAATATATCCAACACCAGTTGACTAATCTGAAATCCATAAAGGCATCACATTACAATTTTGTTTGCTATTTCAATGGTTTTTTAAAACAAATTTTAAGCTGGTCAGATGGATGGGATCAAGACACAACCTTTGCAACATTTTAACAACAAAGGAAAGAGGAAGGAAGTTTGAACGTGATAAGAAACTAGCAAGATATGCAACAGCACTCATCCTGCATGACAAAACTTCCAGACTGTTAACATAATAATAATAATGGCATTATTCTGATATGACATTGAATTCTAAAAAAAATAAAAAACAGAGTAAAAGGATAATTGTTATATAAATTCATTACGTCTTATTTGGTGGATGGGATCTTTCACTAAAAATATCGGCAAGCTCATTCGCAAATCTCACACCACAATTTTCAGGATCTAGTGAACAGGCGTAGAACATGACAAACTGCAAGGAAGGAAACAATATTTGTTGAATAAATCCCAAGGAAGGTTCTCACAAATGATGCTACTCAAAATTACTTACCTGAGCAAACTTGGACTTGTAAGTACTCAGAACAGTTATTTGGAAGGACTGGAGGAGTGTCTCAAAAACCTAAGAATGTTGATTGCACGTTATCAAACAGAATCAACATTTAGCCAAAAGAATAATTTCAAGATCTGAGTTTTTTCCCTGGAGGTGGCAAGCAATTCACCCCCCCTTTCAATCAAAATAGTTTCATAAGGGAATCGTACATGAGACCTTGGTCTCTTGGTTCAAAACTCATGAAACTTGAGCAGTCCTGGGGGTTCAAAACCCTTCGGCCAATTTTTACTTGTAAATAATAATGAAAATCCATACCTTTACCAGCCGACCGCTTTCATGACATGTTTTGAGATGTTCAAACATCAGCACCAACAAACTGTCCAATGTCTCTGCTATTTTATTTCCCTTTAAAATATTCCTACCTGGGAATCCTCCAGAAAGCTGTGAACATAAACAAGACTACTAGTCAAGTGAAAGTCTCACCACCATACTTTAAGCTACTCAATTCCATAAAGTAACACATATGCGCAAACTAATTAAATGATCATCTTACACACCTCAAAACCTTCTGTCTCAGCATCATCTAGAATATCATCTACATCTTCTAGTTCCATCTCAAATATCCCTTTACTGAAATCATCAGACATGATATCTTTCCATTCTATCTCTACCTGTAACAAGGAAACAAAAAAAAAGTACAATAAGATTGATGTGCATAACAAACTTCACAGACACATTAGTTTTCCAAGTTTTTATGGTCTTACATCAAATTCTATAAGCCTATCCACCAACGCAGTAAGCATCATGTTTCCAATTATGTCCCCTAGAGCACATTCTTCCACTCTCAACATGTTTTCCACATATACAACAATCGCCTACAAAACAAACAAGATACTTTTAGAAAATACAAATCCCAAAATAAAAGCTAGAGAGTTAGGTGAGTGGTGGAAATTGATGCTCACTTTCTCCATTGCAAATGTATTAGGTAGTTTCTGAAGAATTATGGGCAATAACCTCAAAGGTGCAAGAGGCACTAAGTCGGAAATGTCCTTCAGAGCAGAATGCACACGATAAACAACCTGCCCCTTTCTTGATAAACCTCGTTTCTGATTTAGAAATTCCAGAAAAGAACGAGGCGGCATAAAATTGTTTACGAGCATACCCAAGCATAAATCTAAGTATCCTCCACTGGAAGCAGCCTAATAAACATATAAACATAGAACAAAAGCATAAGGCATATATCCTACATGTTAATGAAAGTCATAATGTTTCAAAAAAACAACCACTCTTACATATCTACTATCGACTTGAGAAAACATGTTATAGACATAATTGTGTATTCCCAATTGCTAGTGCACAAAATAATATTATGGCTACTAGGAATTGAACATACCAGGGATGTAATTAATTCAATCAATGCGTCCATCACATCAGGCTCATAGTTCCACATGTTCATTCCGAATATCTGGCAACAAGTACAAGTGAGTATTCACATAATAGTTCATAATCAATGACATAATTCCATAAAGATGGGTTCTAGCAGAAATGACTTACCGATGCAAGCAAGGCGTCATGGTGTGCAATATCAATACATGAAACTGCTCCTGTTAATGCTTTTAAACTCGTCTGTCATGAAATATAATTGGTAAGACCAAAAGTGTGTAGACAGACAAAATTAATGGTTTTCAAATAAGGAGCTAGTTGACATACCACCAGCAGCGCAACCTCGTCAGGGCCAAGGTTTCCTTTTCGATGAAGAACACCAAGAAGCTGCTCATAACTACTTCTGTCACCCTAAAACAATTGATACCCACAATAAAATAACATAAACAACACTTATAACAAGTTAAATAAGTTCAAGAACTAGCATGTTGAAGGCAAATTTTAAAATATTTTAAAGGATTCTTACCTCTATGACTGATCTGAGGGCTTCTCGGACGAAACATACCAACTCTAAGTCACTAAGATTGACGTCCTCTACTTTGTCAATTTCAAATTTTTGCATTGTCAATTCCGTTGCAAATCAGGAGCTGAACCCAGAACAAATAGAAAATTATACAATGTTCCAATAATGACCCAGAAATTGGAAGGCTAACAAGAGTACAGACAAACTTAGAACTTTTCTTTGCACTTTGAAGAAAAGCAAAAGAAAAATTCTACCTTGCAAGAACCGCGGAGTCGGATGAATAGTTTGTGCCTAAAACTCAATCAACAAAGGGAATAACGAAGCCCTTGATCCGACGATTCTTAACAAGAGTTGAATTCAACAATCAATACGAAGATTTCCCGTCGATTTCCTTCAATTTTCAGAACAGCTCTCTCTGGTTCACGCCGCCTAAGAAAAGGACGGAAAGAATATAGGTTCAGAGAGGAAGCAATTTATTTCTTATGGGATTAGGAGTTTATAATTAATCTTTTTTTTTTAATGTAAACCCTTCTAACAATTTTTTTTAATTTCTATTTTAATTTTATTTTGATATATAAATATGAATACTATTTATAAATAATCTCTCTAATTATATTATTACTTTGGGTTAGTTTACTCTTGAGTTTTTTAATGTTATTTTTAGGTTTTTTTTTAATTTAGTTTTATTATGAAATTTATTTAATTCATTAGTTAAAATAATTTAAATGAGTTATACGGAGGAAGAGAATAACTTGACTAGGCTGAAAAAGAAAAAAAAAATTGACCAAAATATTTTATTTTTATTTTTTCAACCAATTAACCAACGTTTTCTCTCTCTCATTCCTTTCTAAATTTCTTCTCTATCTTTTTATTTATTAAATTTTAAATATAAAATTATTTTTAAAAATTATTATATAAAATTTTAAATACAATTTTTTAAAACAAAAATACTATATTTTATCAAAAAAAAGATAAGAGAAATAATAGGGGAGATAATTTAGAAGGGGATGAGAAATAAAATAATTATCTGAAAAAATAAAATAATTTATCTATCTCCTATCTTTATCCACACTTTTTTACTTTTTCAATCAATAAGGTAGATGATGACAAGTCCCTCTAGCGTTCCCTCCCAAATTTGTCAAAATTGAGAGTTTACAAATAATCGTTATCCAGTTATAAACTCGTAAAATTTAGAGTTTACATACCATCGTAAAAGTTTAATTTGAAAAAATAATAGTTATATATTATTATTATTTATATATATAATTGAGTATTTTATATTTAACTAATTTTAAGAAATTATATATTTTAATATAAAATCAATTAAAAAATAATAAAAAAATAAATAACACTATACAAATTTATAGTTACAAAATTAATTTTATTAATTAATTTAAATAAATAATAACTTTATTTTTTAATTTTTAAATATAAATTTGTTTTTTATAGTAAAATCGAAAATCTTATTATCATAAATTTAAAATCGTAAGAGTTTATATATTTAAGAGTTTACTTAAAATCAAACTAGTTAGCCTATTGTGAAATTGTAAAATTATAATATTTAAGAGTGAACTTGAGATTTTTACAGTCTTGTTCCTTCCCCAATTTTTTTCACATATTACTATCAAAAATAATTTATCTATCTTCTCTTTACCCACACTTTTTACTTTTTTTAATTCATTCCCTCCCCAATTTTTCTCACATATCAGTATCAAAAATAATATATTTTTCTAATTTTTTAAAAATTTTAAAAAATTCAAGATCAAATAAGCTCTATACCAAAATATAGAATCCATCAAATCAATAACTTGTAAATGTAGACGTAAACTAACTCGCTATTAAATATTCAAGCAATTTGGAATCATATCCCATTCACAATCAATAAATTACTAAAACCCAATAGAAAGCATCAATAATTTTAGTCTTAGAAATTTATTGTGTTGACTTCATAAGTTCTACCTAGGATTTGAATCAACCAAAAGGATATGTTCAAATATTGTAGATGAATGAGTTGAATAAGTTGGTTAAATTTTCAAACCATTTCAAGTTATATTTATATCACAGTAAATTATTTGAGTAAAACAACAAATACATACAAGTTTGTAGGACTTTTAAACTGTGGACATTATAAGTCATACTTAGGGTTTGGACCAATGTTGTAGATTAATAAATCAAATAGGTCGAAATCTGGTCAATTAAATTTATAATGAGTTTATAATAGAAATTTTAGATAACTCAAACAATCTTTGTATATTCTCTTTTGTAAAACAAATCCAATAAATAGTATAAAGTCTACTAATCTAACCACTTTCTGCAATCACCATGTCTTATCAAATTACAACTTTATGTATCACCTATCTCGAATTTTTCGTTAGACTCAAATCGCATTAGGACACCTTTGTTGGCCTTATATAAGCATTTTTTTTGTCTCATTACATTGAGTTCTCTTAAGCTCGATCTTAATCCACAATAAAATCACTAGTAAAAAATGGTAAATGTCGATCATCTCCACCGATTGGTTGTAACACAAATCAGTATTATTATAATAATATCGATTGATTATAATACTGATCGGTTTATTAGAATAATGTTGGGTTTTGCAACAGCAAAACTATGGATCTTCTTAGAAATCAAAACCCGTAGCAAATCAGATTCCAAATCGTCTATGACGATAAACAGATTACCAAGAACTGAAATAGCACAAAGCAATAAACGACAACACAATATACGTGGTTCGGTCAAAATCGACCTACGTCCACGGGAGGGATAAGTTTCACTAAATCAAACAAATGTCAATAGTAAAAACTTACATGCCCTGCTCTCAAATGAAAGAAGTGATTACACTAGAAATGATTGGACTACTCCACAATCAAAAGCTCCCCCAATCTCTCACTCTAGATCAGCCAAAGAACAAGAAGAAGAAGGAAACCAGAAAACCCTAGATCTGTAATTCACTCTCTCTCTATTTTCTCTGTTATGAGAAAAATACCCAAAAATAGTATTTATACTCTAACCCGTTTTCATAAGAGAAAACCCTGACCCGTTTACCCGGAATTTAAAACCCGCCCGCAATGGCAAGAAACACCAACAATTCTCCCCCTTCCGAGCCATGGGAGAATGTTGCTATAAACATTCATCATCGTGACGCTTCTGCCAGAACCATTCCGGCTTTGGCACAACATATCTCATGCTTTCCTCTTGGCAAACCCTTTGTCATCATATCTGACACGTTCTCATCTGTGTGCACTTTCTCCAAGTATAACTCCTCTTCTCGAGCACTTCACGGATCCAATGGTACCTTCTTTGGATGTGTTTTGAACGTGAATGGAAACTTGGATTCTTGCTCACATGTATAGCACTCTGTGAGTCACTAAACACCACAAACCTGTCTTGTGCAATGCCAATTTCTTTCAACAATTCTTTTATCCATCTCATTTCTTTACAACATTTAGTAATGGCAATATATTCAGCTTCTGTAGTAGACAAAGCAACACATTTCTGTAGACGAGACTGCCATGATACAACTCCTCCTCCAAAAGTAAACAAATACCCTGAAGTTGATCTCATTGTGTCAATATCACCACTCATATCTAAATCAGAAAACCCTTCAACATGTGACTTTCTAATACCATAACACAAAGCATATTTGGAGGTTCCTCGAAGATATCTCATTAGCCACTTAACCGCTTCCCAGTGTGTCTTACCAGGATTTGAAAGAAAACGACTAAGTACTCCAACCGCATGAGCTATATCCGGTCTTGTACAGACCATTGCATACATCAGACTGCCTATTGCTGAAGAATATGGAACACTGCACATTTCTTGTCTTTCCTCTTCATCCTTGGGAGACATTGTCTTGTTTATTTTCAAGTGTGTAGCCAATGGACAAGCAACTAGCTTTGCCTTGTCCATACAGAATCGTTTTAGAATCTTCTCAATATATCTCTCTTGAGATAACCATAGCCTTTTCTTCGCCCGATCACGAATGACCTGCAGTCCAAGAATTTGTCTTGCTTGACCCAAGTCTTTCATCTCAAAAGACTTAGCCAAATCCTTTTTCAACTTGGCAATCTTGAGCTTGTCTCTCCCAACAATCAGCATGTCATCAACATATAGGAGAAGTATAATAAAATCATTAGAAGCAAACTTTTGCACAAAGACACAGTGATCTGTAGACGTCTTCATGTACCCATGGATGGTCATGAACGACTCAAACTTAAGATACCACTGCCTTGGTGCTTGCTTCGAACCGTACAGACTTTTGACAAGTTTGCACACCTTGCTTTCCTCACCTTTCTTATTATAACCTTCAGGTTTCTCCATATAAACATATTCATCCAAATCACCATGGAGAAATGCAGTCTTGACATCAAGTTGTTCAACCTCAAGATCCATACAAGCAGCTAGACTTAACACCACCCGGATAGAAGTCATCTTCACTACCGGTGAGAAAATCTCATCATAATCGATTCCATGCCTCTGGCCAAAACCTTTGACAACCAGCCTAGCCTTGTATCTTGTCTTTCTATCATCACCTTCTTGCTTGATCTTGTACACCCATTTATTTTGTAATACTTTTCTGTTCTTTGGTCTTTCAACTAGATCATATGTGCCATTTTTCAGCAATGACTTCATCTCTTCATCCATGGCAGCTAGCCATTCTTTCTTATGAGCATCCTCAAGAGCCTCCTTATAGCATATAGGCTCCCCACAATTAGTTAGAAGAACATACTCTGTAGCAGGATACTTAGAACTTGATCTTTTCTCCCTAGTAGACCTCCGAAGTACCTCTGTTTGTTGATTCTGTTGATTTCCATCTTCTTGTTGAACTTCAAAATCAACCTCAACATTATCACCAAGATCAGTTTCAGTATTAGTATCATTTCCATGGCCTACAGCTTGACCCTAAGGAACATCATCATCACTATCTGAGTCTGAAGCTACATGTGGCATTGTCTCCTCAACATCATGAGACAACTCAAGACCAGAAAGGTCACGTATGTATGCATCAAGCTTTTCACCATCTTCAAAATTCTCAATAGTCTGATCTTCAAGGAATACCACATCCCGACTTCTCAAAACCTTCTTATCAACTGGGTCATAACACCTGTATCCCCACTTTTCATCACCATACCTCAAAAATATGCATTGTCTGGTTTTTGCATATAGTTTAGACCTCTCATCTTTTGGAACATGCACAAAAGCTCTGCAACAAAAAACACGTAAATAGTCATAATTAACATCTTTACCTGACCAGGCGCTTTCTGCACACTTATTATTCAATGGCTTGGAGGGAGAACGGTTGATCACATACACTGCAGGGCTCATGGCTTTAGCCCAGAAATGCTTAGCCAACCTGGAATGGGAGAGCATACTCCTCATCCATTCCAACATTGTTCTGTTCATCCTCTCTGCCACACCATTTTTTTGTGGAGTCTTGGGCACAGTCTGTTCATGTCGAATACCCTGCTCTTTGCAATAATCATCAAATGAGCCTATGTACTCTCCCCCATTATCTGACCGCACCCTCATTAGTTTTCTTCCTGTCTCTCTTTCAACCAGCTTGTGAAAGACCTCAAACCTTGCTGCAACCTCATCCTTGGACTTTATAGCATAAGCCCAAACCTTCCTAGATGCATCGTCTATGAAGGTTACAAAATAGGAAGCACCGCCTATGGATTTAATCTTCATAGGACCGCAAACATCTGTATGGACCAATTCAAGGACATTCTTTTTCAGTTCAACTTTTGACTTACTGAATGAGACTCTGTTTTGCTTACCCTTCAAGCAATGCTCACAATTTTCAAGATGAACATCCTTGAGATTCAGCAACTCATTCCTCTTGATCAAAACATTCAGCCCCTTTTCACTAATGTGACCTAATCTCTTGTGCCACAACTCAGAGGATGACTCCATTCAAACAGAATATGCCGCATCATAGACAATTTTCAAATTTGTCTAGTATAAGGAACAACATTTCTTACCTCGTGCAATAACCAATGAACCCTTGCTTAGCTTCCATGCTCCACCACTAAAAACATTATGGTATCCTCCATCATCGAGCTTACCTACTGAAATCAAATTCATTCTCAAATCAGGAACATGTCTTACATCTCTCAATGTCAGGAAGTAGCCCATGTTTGTCTCAATTCTAACATCACCCAGACCAACTATCTTGGACACACCACTGTTACCCATGCGAACCTCACCATAATCACCAGCTTTGTAGGACTGGAAGTAACCTTTGTGTGGAGTTATATGGAATGAGGCACCTGTGTCAACAATCCATGCTGTTTCATTTGAAGATGTGCTAAGACAGGAGTCTTGACAGTTAGAAGCATATGTCAGTTCACCATCTGAAGCATAAGCAGATGTATCTGCACTCTGTTCTTTCTTTTCTCTGGGCTTCACTGTACCCTTCGCTTTATCATTTTTAAATTTCCAGCACTCATTTTTCCAGTGAACCATTTTGCCACAGTAATGACAAGCACCATTTTTCTTTGGAGCTCTAGACTTGCTTCTAGACTTTCCCCTGCTCGAACCACTTCTATTATCTTTTGATCTTCCTCTATCAGCCACCAACATATCAGACTTAGAGGGTTTATCCCCCTTTCGATTCTCCTCATCAAGTAAGGAACTGGTGACAAATGCCATGTTGACTTTACCATTTGGTGCTGAGTTGCTGAGAGTGAGAATAAGTGTCTCCCAACTTGCAGGCAAAGATCCAAGGACTAAAAGTGCTTGCACCTCATCATCAAAGTTTATCTTCATACTACTCAGCTGATTCAAAATATTTTGAAATTCATTCAAGTGCTAAGCAATTGATTTATTATCAATGTACTTCAGATTCACCAGCCTTCGTACCAGTGCTTCTTTATTCCCTGCTGACCTCCCAGCATGGAGAACTTCAAGTTTGCTCCACACACCATACGATGTAGTCTCATTCTCAACATGGTGCACAACATTTACACCAACCCAGGAACGAATAAAGCTGCAGGCCTTTCTATCTATCTTTTTCCAATCAGCCTCTTTTGTAGTCTCAGGTCTAACACCCTCATTTTCAATTGCTTCATTCAAATCATCTGAAACTAACAGATCACTGATCATCGGTTTCCATTGCCTGTAGTTTGTACCATTCAGACTCACCATATCAGGTCTAGATTTCCCCATTATTACTGCCTTAACAACTGACAAAAACACCAACAAAGAAACTAGTTGATCTCTTCTATGAATTTCGCCAAATAACCAGCAGAGCACTCTGCTCTAATGTTAAAACAGATAACCAATTAATACTGCTCTGATACCACTGTTGGGTTTTGCAACAGCAAAACTATGGATCTTCTTAGAAATCAAAACCTGTAGCAAATCAGATTCCAAATCGTCTATGACGATAAACAGATTACCAAGAACTGAAATGACACAAAGCAATAAACGACAACACAATATACGTGGTTCGGTCAAAATCGACCTACGTCCACGGGAGGGATAAGTTTCACTAAATCAAACAAATGTCAATAGTAAAAACTTACATGCCCTGCTCTCAAATGAAAGAAGTGATTACACTAGAAATGATTGGACTACTCCACAATCAAAAGCTCCCCCAATCTCTCACTCTAGATCAGCCAAAGAACAAGAAGAAGAAGGAAACCAGAAAACCCTAGATCTGTAATTCACTCTTTCTCTATTTTCTCTGTTATGAGAAAAATACCCAAAAATAGTATTTATACTCTAACCCGTTTTCATAAGAGAAAACCCTGACCCGTTTACCCGGAATTTAAAACCCGCCCGCAATGGCAAGGAACACCAACAAATATTACCGATCGGTATTATTAGAATAATACCGATTGGTGTTATAACCAATCGGTAAAAACCTTAAAATATCACCGCGAAAAATGTGGCAATTTTCTCTTGTTTATTAGTCATAGTATCAATTGGTTTTCCACCATTCGATATTGCTCACCTTCTCTATCTATTCTTTCCCGTCCCTATTGTCGTCCGAATCCAACCTCTAGAGATAAATACAAAAAAAAAGAAAGAGAGAGATCGAGCGAGATAAATTCTCCTCAAGTGTTGGTGCTGGAAGAAGGGGCGCTTCTAATTAGTTATCCAGGTACAAATATGCATTATGGTGTTTTTGCTGTTACGAATCAAAATCTATCTATCTAAGCTGCATTTCGGCATGGCTAGGATTTCCTAAGTTGATGGATCTAAAGAATCGATAGGTTTAAATTTATAATTTTTTATCCTTGAGATTGTATAGATTCAGCTAATCGAAAATATAACTCGCTAATTCGTTTACATTTTTCTAGCAAAGCATTCCTTCTTTTCCACTTCCCGTTTTAATGGACGACTTTCTACATGTGTGTTTCGTGAGTGAAAAAGATTGAGAAATTTGTGCAGCTTTTGTTATTGGCCGGAAAAATGATTTTTCCTTCATATATAAAGTTGAACCGCATTGTTGTGAAGTTTTCAATATTTTCTTTTCTTTTTTGTTGTATCTGTATTGCAGAGATTTGTTAGGTTATGTTTACTGCATTATTTTTAGGTTGGATCTATCTCTTCTTTACATGGACTCACAGATTCAAATTCATCTTGAGAAGATGAAGCGGGCAAAGCAATTGGAGTTTCTGTTTTGTTTTTTTTTTTTAAAAAAGAACCTATACTTATGGGTTATAATACCAATAGGTGTTACTCTACACCGATTGGTTATTCACCAATTGGTGTTTCTTGAATTCGTATTACCCGAGAGAAGTTCTAGCGATTGGTGAAGATTGAATTATATCCAATCGGTATTTTTTAATACCGATTGGTGATCAGATCGGTATAGAGGTTTTTTTACTGGTGAATAAACTTTAAAACTTAAAACACTTAAAAAAAAATATATATTAAATATCAAATAACAGTATCACTAGAACTAAAAGTATCACGCTATAATTATATCATTTATTGTTCTATTTGATTTTAAAGAAAGACAATTAGTAAACCAATCAACTTCACCGACTTCTAAAAGTATAGACAATTAGTGACTATACCTTTTTTTTTCTTTCCCAATGGTAAACAAATAGGACTATATAATTTCTTGTATCAAGATTAAACTTTATCAAAAATTAACAACTAAGTCAACTCAAATTAACTCATATTCAACCCAAATTAAATTTAATCAACTAATTATTCAACTCATATTAACGAATAATATGAGTTGGGTATTAGTTTGGTTAGTATGGGTTGGGTAACCCAAACTAAATTTTAGTTTATAACACATTTATTATGTTTTTGACTCGTTTAATATTTAAAACGTTTTTGTCTTAATTAACATATTTTGATCGTTTAACAATGATTTTATTTGTTTTATACGTTTTTTACTTACTCAACATGTTTTTAACCCATTTAACTAATGTTTAATGTTTGATTCGTTTTAAATCGTTTGATCCGTTTTGATTCATTTAATACGTTTTAAGTTTTAATAAAAATGTAACTCGTTTTAATCTGTTTAACAAACTTTTGGCACGTTTAACACACTTTTGATGCATTTAACACGTTTTGCCTCATTTAACACACTTTTGAAACATTTAACATTTTCGGTCTGTTTATTTTATTTTTTGTTCCGTCTAATACGTCTTTGACATTATTATACATGTTTTTATCCGTTTAACATAATTTTAATTTGTTTAAAATTATTTTGATATTTTAATTACAAAATTAGTTGAAAAAATAATAGGTGAAATGAATATGGATTATTTAAATAATGATAATTAATACTAAACAAGCTCTATTCAAGCTCTTGAATATAGTAAACTATGTTTATTTTCATAAACAAACTAGGTCACTTAGTGTTTTAGAACAATAATCATATGTCATTTATGTATGTATGGTTGAACTGTAATTAATAAATATATTATTATTAAGTTTTAAAATTTGTTATTTTTTTCGCATAACTGTAATGGAGATAACATAGTAAAAATTACAATAATATATTGGAGTTAGAAGCTGTTAGTTTATATTTGATTAATAAGAGATAATTTAATTTAATTATTTAATTTGAGTAATCATAACTCAACCTAAAATAAAATTATCCTGAATTCAATCCAACCCAAATTCAACACAAACCAAATTAATATTTTGAGTTTGAGTTAAGGTTGGAGTTTAAATCAACCCAATCTATGCTCACACTTATCTAGGACAACTCAATTCCTAAGTGGGGATAAACACTAATTAGCGGCTCTATTAAAACTTAGTTGTGTAAAGACAATGCGCTGGGATGTTTTAGTGTTCAAAATAGTGTATATATTCTAATAGGTTTGAAATAAGTATTCTCCATTTCTTATTTGAATACGATGATTTCCATAGTTTTTCAATTTAGAATTGTGTTTTCTGAAATTAGTCTAAAATTGATATTTATATTTTCTAAAATTTGAAAATTTGTATTTTTTTTGATGAGTCTAACATTAACATAATTTATATTAATTATATATGTGATATTGTTATTTTTTAAAAAGATTTATTACTTACATAACTCAATAGTCTAATAATTTATATATAAAAAATATATCTACGAAATATATAATAATATATTATATCAATAATATAATATATTCTAACACACCTGCAATTGGGAGAATCTCAAACGTTGAGACTGTCCAGAATTTTTTTAAATAATACCAACGGAAGACTTTTAGTAAAAATGTCGATAATTTGAGAACGTGATGGTACATGTAACACTTGAACTTGTCCATGAGCAACCTTTTCACGAGACAAAGGCAGTGATGCACGTATACATAGCGTATATCATTTGAGTATTCGGAGTGAGGCCATACCACTCACGGATGTTACCGATAGTGGTATGACAATCAAGCATTTAGAACTTTATATCCCATTTGGTTGTTATCCGGGTATTGTCGAGTCCCGAGATATAGTGAACCATCAACATCGGGACCTCCAACTACATAATTTCAATTTGGTTTGGAAATTGAACATCATTGTGAGGGGGAGGGAGTTGAGTTGTTGGATAGCCATCAACTTGTACTAAGTACACACAACAAAATAGTACACCAAGAGTGACTAAAAAATTCTCTTGAAATACCCGTCGAAGCCAAATATATATGAAGTGTGTATGATAGAGATGCGTTGTGGCAACATCTCACACTCATAGTAAACATACTCCTACAAGTGAGTCACAAGACAAACCATCATTAGCTAGACGATGGGTGTTTACTTTCGGGAGACATACAAGTGAGTCACGAGAACTAATTCCCTCGTTCACGATGTTGGTTCCCACCGCCACAATGACCATGATTGGGACGAACGTCGAGGAGGAGGAGGAAGAAGTCCAAATAAATGAGGGTGAGACCGTAGTCATTAAGGTTGAAAAATGTAACTAATAGAGGGAGAAGATGCGTGCAAAGATGCGGCACTAAAGTGCGCTAGAGAATATCAATTATAATAATTAGTTATCTGATTTCCTTTTACTTAGGCTAAATTGGTGGAGTTATGAAACATAATTTTCTCCCAAGTTATAGGTCCTTAATTCATGACCTTTATTAGATTAAGTTAAAGAAAAAAAAAGAAAAATCAATTAAATTAAGATTAAAGAAGAAGAAATCTTTAATTAAATTGAATTAAGAAAAATGTTTTAATTGATTAAAATGAACTTAGGATAAATAAAAATCAATACAACGTAGTTTTGATGATGCGTTGATAATTGAATAAAACTAAATTATACAAATGTTTAATGCGCATGTAAAGCTGAAGAGACGCGAACAGTAGAGCTGACGTCAGCAGAGCAGAAGAGACGTTGGCAACAGGGTTACCAATAGTAGAGGTACTCCATCATGCTGGCAGCATGCTGGCTTCAACAGATGTGTTGAACAAGCGCTAGTAGCAACCTTGATTCAGAAGCAGTCTGAAAAGCGCTGACAGACGGCTTGCCTCAACAAATGTGTTGAAGAAGCACTAGTAGCAATCTTGCTTCAGCAGCAGTCTGAAAAAGCTCTAGTAGCAACCTTGCTTCAAAACACTAACAGATGACTTGCCTCAACAATAGAGTTGAAGAAGCGCTAGCAGCAGTATTGCTTCAGCAGCAGCCTAAAGAAGTACTGACAACAACCTTGCTTTAACAGAAGCTTAAAGAAGCGCTAGCAGCAGCCTTGCCTCAACAACAGAGTTGAAGAAGCGTTGGCAGCAGCCTTGTTTCAGCAGCAGCCTAAAGAAGCGCTAGCAGCAGCCTAAAAAAATGCTAGCAACAACCTTACTTCAACGGTAACTTAAAGAAGCGAACAATAGTGTTGCGTTAACAGATGTGTTGCGCTAAAAACAAACTGCCACTTGACATACAACCATCAGAAATTTGACACGTGTCTACGAATGGATTCGATCGTTGCTATGTTTCAATATAAAAGGACATCAGAGTACAACGGTGAATCCTCTCGGTCAATTCATGATCCCTAAATATCTAGACTCTCGGTCAATTCACGTATCCAAGAATCAGATTCGAACGTTGCTACACTTTAATATAAAAATAGCAGTAGAGTACAACGACGAAGTAGTTTTTGACCGACTTCTGCAATTAAAAATCTCTAGACTCTCTCTTTAGCTGTTAAACATATATTGTATAAGTAGAGAATAATTTACTGTATTATCTGAGAGTATTATCAGTGTTGTAAGTTGAACAAAGCGTTGTCTATTCAATAGTGAGTGATAGCTAGGAGTTTAGAACAGATAGTTGTTAAGTTCTGAGTTCTAACTGGGTTTGTGTAGACTCTATACAAAACAAAGTCTTCTAGTGGAATCCTTCTGAAAACAGAAAAAATGGTGACGTAAGAGTTTTATCTCTGAATATCCATAAAACTCTTGTGTTATTTCTTTACTGTATTTCGCAGTCCGTAATTTGTAGCTTCAAATCTAGCAAACATTTCCGCACTTGAATCTGTTCAAGAGCTTGCGACATTTGTCGAAAAATAGAAACATATTTTATATCATTAACATGATTAAAATCAAATTGAAAGTAAAGATTAATTCAACAATATTCAACCCCCCTTCTATTGTTGAAGTCGATCCTAACAACCTTATTCTCTTTCTTCCCATATTTGTCAAACTTGTATAAATAAAGAACATGTAGATGTTGTAACAAATATATAAAATTCATTCTAAACATTATTTCCTACATGGTATCAAAGCAGTACACGATCCTCTTCTCCCTTTCCGTTTTATTTTCATTCAACACAAGATGCCGCTCCTTTTTCATTTTGCCTCTCATGGTCACCAACAACTCTTCCTCTTTTAGCAACCCTTGTGAGCCATAAAAACCCTTTATTGGAATTACCCCAAACACTGTCACCAAGCTTCTTCCCTCCAATTACCTCACTTGGAAACTTTAAGTTGAATATCCTCGATGGTTATGATCTTCTCAAATATCCAGATGGATCCTTTCCTACACTGGCAACAACGGTCTCCACCACCCTTGAATCTCTGGTGATAACTTCGAATCTTACTTATCAAACCTTGAGTTGACAAGACCGTCTTATATACGATTCTCTCCTCACCACACTCTCTCTTGAAGTGGCATCCCTGGTATCTCAAACAAAGACATCACATAATCTCGTTACAGTCCACGTCCCAAATCACATGTGAGACTCACAAAAAGAGAATACTAAAATTTTAAATTATTTCATAAGAAGACTCAAAGACAACAATCTAGAGAAAAAAAGAGTGAAATACCAAATCTTACTCATATCTTCGAAGAGATCAACCGAGTAAATATTCTTCTCGTCTGTAAAGTACACAATTCCATCAAGACAATGTTTTTTGATGTGAGATAACGCCGCATTTTTTTGGTGAACTCTTTTATCTTTAGCCTCAATCAAATCGTTGTTAGTGTAGATAAGATGCTTATATGTTACACTATTTCTCTTCAAAACATCAATTGTTTCAGTTTCAACAGATTGAGAAGTTAAATCCACCGTAATCCACAAAAAAGGAGATCGAACTAGCTTCAATGTAAGTCCCAAACGGTTCAAACGATATGCTTGGAATGGATCTGAATGTGAATGTTGACATTTTCAAGTCGTCGTTGAGGCTGGTAGTTGACAGGTCTGGTTGTGTTGAAGTGGCTGATCCTACTAATTTCACAGTGAAGGAAGATATCAATTTGTCACTCATTGAGTTTGAACGCGTCGATATTGTGGTTTAATAATAATAATGAACAAACAAGACTTGCATGTGATGGCTAGTTTTTTTTAGTTAAGTTCGTTTAAAAACATTTCATCTTCGACTCAAATACTATATTTTCATCATTTAGGCATGAACTAAGATATAATAATTATCTTGTTGTTGAATTTGAAGTATTTGTCCTTTTTTACTACTTAGAAACGAGAGAAGGTATAATTGAAGATTACTGCATTGAAAAATATTTTTTTGCTTTTTAAATAATAGAAACTAAATATTTTTTTAACAAAAAAAATATTGCACATGACCTTATAAGGCGCTGCACATGATCTTATAATGCGCTATACATGACATTGTTAGCTGAAAAAATCAAATATTTTTTAACAGAAAAAAAGTGTTACATATGGCCTTATAAGGCGTTGAACATGAAATTTTAGACTAAATGAAAACCTAAATATTATTTTGAATAGAAAAAATGTGTTTCACATATCCTTATAAGGCGTTGCACGTGGCCTTATAAGGCGATGCACATGGTTTTATATGGCTAAATATTGTTTACTGAAAATAGCTAAATATTTAATTTTTGAAACAAAAAATATGTGTTGCACATGGACAAACTACATAAAGTAATAGAAACAATACATTTCGGGTTCAATAGACGATTTGTTCAATGTTTCATCTTTTGCGACGTTATCTCTGTTACATTCTCGAACATGAAACTTTAAGATGTTCGTTATTGTGGAATTGAGCCTAAGGTTTTGAAGCTCAATTTAGTATGTTTCAATGTTAGGTACAAAAAAGAGAAGGAAAATATGTGCGATTATTTGTTGGATTCAAAAAAGGCATGAAATCACAAAATGTTGAAGTTGTCAATCAAATCGTATTATTATGGAAATGTCAACTAAATTGCCATGAGATCATATCATGGTGAATAGTGGCTGAACCAAATCGGGGCCAACATGGGCCTATGAATCGACTCACTCCTTCACGGATTAGTAGTAATATAGAAAGAATATGATAGGTTTTAAATATATAAAATTGTTAGGGATATAATTGTATTATATAATATAATTAAATACATATTTGGATATTTTTAAATGTCAATTATAAAATATAATTAATGTAATTGGTAAAATAACAACAATAGAGTGAGAAGAAAGATTAGACTGAAGAGGCAAAAGAATATCCCGTATTCGTGATCTCGTCCGTTGCACGCCTTGACTTGTATTTAGGGTTTTCAATACTCGAGAGGTGAAGAAGAGAACTTGAGTCCAATCACAACACTAACACTCTGAGTTGCAAAATGTAAGGGTCGTCGGCCGTCACGGAAGAAGGCAAACTCTGTTCGTTGTTCGGCTGTCCTAAAAGAAAACGAAAAGTTTCTATTAACTAAAGGTATTTTCCGATTTTAAGATTTAATTTTCATAAATTGCTTCAACTTTCAAACCAATTCTCCACATTTATGATTCAGGTTTCTATAGACTAAGATTTTATAAGAAGTCTTTTGATTTTATTCCATCTCCCTATTTAAGACTTCAACCCCAAAATTTGTTTCTTTATCATAAAAGCTTAAAAGGTATTTTCGATACCTATTACCTATTACCTCTAATTTCTAATTTTAGTTTTTAGAATATGTGTTTAATCCATAAATGCTAGAGGTATTAAGGTTACATAAATTCTAAAGATAAATAAGATAAGAAGTGGTATGATTCTAATAAAAATTGGCTTTTTATTTAATTATTGTGTTTATTTTCATGTAATATACTAATATAGGTTATGGAGAAGTATTTAAAACAAAGTGTTGACTCTTATAAAAGTGTTAATGAAGAAATCGGTAAGAAAAACATTACTGTGTTGAATTCAACCCAGATGATGTTATTAGTTATTTAGGGCTACACAAACAAATTAATGAATTTGATATTTATATTAGAGATCAAGTTCGAAGAGAGTATTTGATTAGACGTCATTGTCAACCATTTGGTTATAGTTATCCTCAAAAACAATTTGGTAAAGTGTGTAGGATTTTTCAAGATGTTTGGTTTAAAAAGTTTTCATGGTTAGATATAGAATATCAAAAGATGTTGTTTTTTTTTTGTTTTTGGTACTATATCTTTATAAACTCTCATAGAGGATATCGAGTTAGAGATGAGACATTTACTAATTCAGGAATAAGAAATTGGAGAAAAATAATTGAAATATTTAATACAGATGTTGTGGTGTAGCTAGTGTTCATAATGACGCAATAACACAATTTGAGATTTTTCAAAATCAACGACAAAGTGTTTCAAATTTGCTACAAGCACAGGGGCATGTAATAGAGGTTGTGTACGTACTCCATTAACGACAACTTTACATGTTACACACTTTCTTTTAATAGAAGATTTGTCTTTTATGGACATGACGAGTCATTAAACTCTTTAAATAATTAAAGATAACTTTCTTGAATTATTAAGTGGTATACTCCAAGACAATGAGTGATAATGTCCCTGGAAACAATCAAATGAAGTCTCCAAAATTCAATAAGAGTTAACACAAGCTTGTGCTACTAAAGTCACAAATGTCATTCTTAATGATATAGAAAACAATGTATTTTCTCTTTTGGTTGATGAGTATCAAGATAATTCAGTCAAAGAAAAAATGGGAGTTGTTTTAAGATATGTGAACATATATGGATGTGTCATTGAAAAATTTCTTATTATTGCGCATGTGTCTGATACTTTTGTTATTTCCTTGAAAAAAGTAATTGATGAAATATTATTTGCAAAACATAATTATCATTATCAAGATTAAGGGGTCAAGGATATGATGGGGACTCAAATATGCGATGTGAGTATAATGGATTGAAGTCTCTCATATTGGAGGAAAATTCATCTGCAAGGTACATCTATTGTTTTTCTCATCAACTTCAACTTGTTGTTGTAGCAGTTGCTAAAAGTAATCGGATTTTGAGCGCTTTTTTCCAGTATGTTACTATAATTGTGTATATTGATGGTGCTTCATGTAAAAGAAAAGATAAATTTAGAAAAGTTGAACATGATAGACTTTTAGAAGGTTTAGAGAAATGGAATATTGTTAGTGGTAAAGGAAAGACTCAGGAAATTAGTTTAAAAGATCGGGGAATACTCATTTGGGTTCACATTATACGACTATTGTCCGTTTGATGTTTTCGTGAAATTATGTTTTAAAAGTGCTTGAAAATGTGCATGATGATGGTATTAATGATGATAGTAGTGGTATGGTTGACAGTTTAATTGATAAAATAGAGAGTTATGAATTTGTGTATGTGATGCATTAATGAAATATTTATTCGGGATCACAAATGAATTTTCACTTGCTTGACAACAAAATGATCAAAACATGGTATTGATTGTCAGTTTGATCAAAAATAGAGAGGAAGGATGGAAAAAACATTTGAACGTAATTAATAAATTTTGTAGCGATCATATGATTCAAGTACTTAATATGGAAGAAAATATAAAAATTTATGGTCGTAGAAGATGTAATCGACAAATGATTACTAATTTTCATCACTATCATGTTGAAATTTTTTGTGAGGTATATTTAGTCTACATATTTTATTAAATTTTAGTGTTTCTTTATGATATTGTTTTCTAATAGGATTTCTTAATCACTTTATTATTATTATAGGTTCTTGATATGATGATTCAAGAGATGAATAATCCTTTTACAGAATCAAATACATATGTGCTTACTTGTATTGCTTGTATAGATCCAAAGGACTCTTTGTCTCAATTTGATATTGGTAAGCTACTCCATCTTGCTGAACTTTATTCGGAGGATTTTTCATCAATTGACCGTATAATGCTTGAAAACGAGCTTGAGACTTACATTAAAAATGTATGAAATGAATTTTCCATGATTGGAGATTTGAGAAGTCTTTCTAGAAGATGGTTGAAACTGAGAATAATGCAGTTTTTTCATTAATATATCGTTTGATTGAGTTGACATTATTTTACCAGTTACGAAGGCTTCTATTGAAAGAGACTTTTCTGTGATGAAAATTATTAAGACTGATTTACGTAATAGGATGGGGATGAGTGGATGAATGATAGTTTGATAGTTTACATCGAGAAAGAGATTTTTGCTACAATTGCAAATGAAAAATTTTACAACATTTTCAGCAAATGAACACTTGTAGGACACAATTGTCTCCTCTTGTTTGTACATCCCCGACTTTGGTGATATTAGTTTAAGTGTAAGAAAATAATTATTTTATTGGTATGTACATAATTTTATATTTTTGTTATCATTACTTCTTGTATTATTTCTGATATACATGTTATATAATTAAAAAAAATATATATTATAAGATTTAAGTATTTTTTAGCCCATGTTGAAATTTGATCCTAGTTCCACCACCGATGGTAGAGATGTTAAAGATATCACATGATCTTTACCCGAATTATGAATTCTAAAGTCTATATATATATATACATTGTAAACGAGAAGAGTGAGTGTGAGACTAAACCTAGAACAAACAGAGAGAGCTAGAGTTTGTAATCCCTATTATAACTCTATTGAATCGATTCTCCGAAAACAGGACGTAGGACAATTTTGTCCGAACTTTGGTAAGATTTTTGTGTCATTATTTTGTTTTTCTTACTTTTACGCTATTGTTTTGCATTTCACTATGATTGTTATTATTTCGCTTTCATTCTTAGGGTGATAGTTTTCACCACACTTATCAATACAAATAAAGTCTTATGTATAACTATAGCTGAAAGCCTACCAATTCAACGAAAGACTTTTGAGTTCACGCAATAAATAAATCTAGAGTTGTGGGGTTTTGGTTTGAAAATGATTTTCGCCGGAAAGAGATGATTTGACGACAATGAGCGGGAAATGAATTTAAAGATGATTTTTTTTATCTCTCATACAAACGTGGTCTGCATCGTAGTTTCGCCCTTATTATTTCTCAAAAGTTAATATATATTATAAAATAAAAGAGGAAAAATCAAACCACTACCATCATCTTTTGCACTTCCTTTTGTTTTTTGTTTTTACTTTTTGCTTTTAAAAAATTTCTTAATATTTCTAACATAGAAGCAAATAAAAGAAAACTAGTATATTCAATTCAATCTCATTCTGTATAGAAACATAAATAATAGAAACGTTTTTATCACATCACATAAATACTCCAAATAGAGAAAACAAATGAATCCTCAAAATATTCATCAATTTTTAAATTTATATTTCACTTATTATTTTTCATCAAAATCTTTAACTATGAATTATTTTAAATATGAATTTTTATTAATTTACTTTTAAGTTTAAATGCTCAAGCACATATAAAGGACAATAACTCATATCATCATCTAAATAATAAAGCACACATGAAATTTGATCTTTTAAGTCTACTTGACTAGCTTGGTGGAGTAACATCTATATAACTTAAAATATACTAAAATGTGATAAAAAAAAACAGAAGGGTTAAATAGCAAGAATGATCATAACATGTGGCTGATAGTTTCAACTCAAAAATCCTGTTCCTACGTGTAAAAGTAGCTAGTATATATTGAAACAGTTTAATAGTTGAAAGACTTGCATAAAAAGAATAGTTCAAAATACACAAATACTTTTAAGAGCTTATTTAAATGGTTTTACTCCTATAAAAGGAAGCTCGATGAAATTGAAAATACACGCCGTTTGATCCTAGCAAATGAAGAGAAGGACTCTTCAACCATACATTGATAGATAAATTGTTCTATGCCCTAATACACGCGAAGGTGTAGAGAAATGCATAATCTATAGTATCAAGGACACAGTTCTCTCTTCCACCATAAATTGATGTATGCAAAATCTCTTATCTATAGAGCATAAAGGCTACAGTTTGCTCTTCCACCATACATTCATTGAGATAGATAGATATATGCCTCCACACAGAAGGAGTGAAGGAAGGCATACATAATTTTAGCATTGAGATTGCAGTTCACATCTGCTAACCCTGGCAGATAGAAAAAGCTCATAATTAAAATATTGGATTATGGGCCATAGTATGTATTCACAGTTTTCAAGACCGGCGTTGGGATGGCATTCTCCCAGATCCATGTCTCTGGCGAAAGCCAGTGGGTCCCACCATGGGATTGTCGGAACCACCACCACCACCACCACCACCTGCAGGCTGATGGAACATTCCCCAACCTTGTTCTCTATTGTTGTCTTGTTCCAGTGAAAGTGAAGGAGGCATCATGCTGCTGTCTCTGTCCCATGTGCGGAAACGTGGTAATGTATGGTTGGCTGATTCTTGGAAGTTTCTAGAAGTACCTGAAGGGTAATAATAGAAAGCACCTGTCTGATCAGATGATGATGATGAGGTTGACCTCCTTGTTGACCTCCTTGTGTTGGATACGACAGGTGGGTGGTGTGCTGATGTCGAATTTGTTGGCTGCTGAAAGTATGCCTGAAGAGATTGCACATGCTCACGAGCCCTGGCAACACTGCTTGGATAATGGGGAATCCCGATGGAGCTCCCCGCTCTCGCAGTTGAACTGAAAAGGTTTGTCAGAATAAATGTTAAATCTAATTTGCTTTTTTCAAATATCATAGCACTATGAGCTTACTTTGATCTTGGATTATTTGGGGTTTGTCATGGGGGTTAATTGAAAAAAACTTGTTTGATGAAAAACTGGATTTTTTTTTTAAATTATTTGAATTAAATCACTAAAATGTATTTTGTAAGTAAAATTTTATAAAAGAATAAAGTAAAAGTAGTTTAGTATTTGATTGATGGATTAAGTGATTTAATAGTTGAAACACATATTAATGGAGCTCTATATAGCAAGTTAGATTCAATTTAGAACTTACAATCACCAAAATCTATTGTTTCCTTTTCTTTTTTAAAATTATTGCTACCTCAATTATAATATAGGATCAATACAGTGCATGTAGTACCTTTGTCCCATTACGAAAGGATGCATATAAGATCCTGATCTTGCCATATCTGGATTAGACCTGGCTGCCCTCTGAGACACGGAAGAAATAGAAGGTTGATGATCTGCACTAGAAGCACGGCTACTAGTGGTTGGGAATTGATGGGAATGGTGATCCCAGCCATGATGATAATGAAGATCTACAGCAGGAAAAGAGTAAGAAGTGTGCATTTCAACAGGTACTAATGGGCCATTCCAACTAGTAGCACTGTCTGAAGCACTTGCCAAGGAACTTGATGTCGAAGCTTGGATGGGCCGCAAGTAGGCAACATAGGGACAAGGTTGAGTAGCAGATGATGATGCAACTGCATGCTCACCAAATATAGCTTGATGTCCAAGGAGATCATGATCTGCACAAAATTCAAAATGTTCTACTTTTCTCAAGTTTTTTTTTGGGGGAAAACTTTTCTCAAGTTTAATGAGAAGATAGCATCTTTAAGTTGGATTGAAAAAAGAATCTTACATGCAATTGATGATAATTCCCCTTCACTGAAAATATGAAAACAAATGTAACAAATAAACATCAATACAATTGTGACTTCTGCATGAAATCTACACTGAAAAAACTTAACCGAGATTACACCAAAAGGCCAACATATTTATTTGTGAAGGCAAACAAGATTCGGTAGATGAAGATTGAAAAAAATAACCCACTAACCAAATAGGCTTAATTTTGAGAAACTGTGGGTGAATAGCCAATAATGCATAACAAGGAAGAAGATAACAATCGAGCAGAAGACTTGAAGTGTTTTTCCTTTTCTAAATCAATGTTTACATGAAGGTTACATTAAGGATTTGTGAACTTATTCCTGGAAGGCTATACATCAATTACTATTAAATCATATCTTGCAGTCCAATATACTATGCGGCTATTTAATCATATCAAATTATCCCATACCCATATATGTCGCACATATTCTCAATATCAAATTTATATTCTTCGCTCCCCTCATGTTAGGTGGCACATGTTGTAGATGGTTAACATATTAAACAAGTCATTGTAGTTAATCTTTGGGAGTGCTGTTGTACATGCTTAACCTATTCTACGTGATCTGATGTTGAGACGAGTATGATAGTTTCACAAATAAAGTTGTCATGTTCTCCTATATGAAGTGTTTGTCAATCTCTATCTATGAAATTATGTCGTGGTGGGATGAGTTCATTGCAATTGTTGGAATAGGTAACACATATATGTTGATATGTTAGAAAAATTATATTGCCAAATGAAGACAAGAAGATTACAAGTAAAGAGGGCTAATTTAGTTGTTGATCCGAGAGGTTGAAGATCAAGGGATTTTGATGAATTCAATTGAGAATTGACATGGGATTGAATATGGAGAATGTGTAACATTATTGCAGCTGGAAATTTGAATTAGAAGATGTCACATTGGGTTTAAGAGACAAAATAAATTTTAGGGAATATGCCTTTTGGTACAAAGGTATAAAAGGACATCCACCTCATCCACTATCTATCCAGTAGGGACTGTTTGAGAAAAAAACTCATTTCTATTAAATGACTGAGTGAAAACCCTGATGATTTTGTAACCCTATTATATAAAGGGAATTTTGTGTAACCCTTTTTTGAGTCACTATCTCTAGGATGGTGATAAATACCAATCTCTTATTACTCCAAAATCTACCTAAATCCTATGCAAACCTCAAGGA
This sequence comes from Impatiens glandulifera, assembly GCF_907164915.1. Classification (NCBI taxonomy): domain Eukaryota; kingdom Viridiplantae; phylum Streptophyta; class Magnoliopsida; order Ericales; family Balsaminaceae; genus Impatiens; species Impatiens glandulifera. Next base: position 19,873,312 of record NC_061863.1, on the reverse strand, counting down.
CACAATATTTTACAGAAGAGAGTCATAACTGTGGAGAAGGTCCACAATATATTGTTGTTTAAGGAGATGTCAAAGAGTGTCGAGAAGGCTAAGGAGTAAGGACCAATGAGATGCAATGTATGCTCGTGGGAGAACATCAAATTGGTAGATCCAAGTCTAATGGAAAGTCGAAAGTGTGCTATGAATGCCAATAAGAGTGCTACTATAAGAGACAATATCCATGACTTAGACAAGGTGAAAACAAAGGCAAACAGGGGAACACAAGTTTGGTGGAGGCCAAGAGTACTAATGTGGTCTATTGATGAACTCTTATGTATTGACATGTGCATCAAGTTCATGTAGTAATGGTTGGGTGATCATTCCATATGACCCCTAACTGAGAGTGAATCCTGGACTATGAGAAGGTGGATCGTGGCAATGCCTTGGATTTAAGGGGAGTTAGACACATCCATAACTTAAAAAGGACTTGATTTCTTTTGAGAATTTTTGATAATCAGGGGAATTGAATTATTATTAAGATAATGGATCTTGAAGATTACAAAAGGTAACTTGGTTGTCTTAAAGGAAACAAAAAGGAGGCAGGGCACTATATATTGGAAGGAGAGTTCAATGTATGTCTTTTCCCATGAATTCTGAGAAAGTTTCTGCCAGATTGTGACACTTGAGGATTGGGGAGTCAAGAAAAGGGTTGGAAGAATTGAGACAAGAAATTCTTGGTGAGCCAAAGTTGACTGAGCTTGGGTTCTGCAAGTATTGTGTGATGGAAAATTCACAAGAGTTAGCTTTGATGTATATCACAATTCAAGACATAAGGGATCCTTGATTATATACATTCAGATGTATGAGGACCAGCCTAGACTTAAACTCATGAAGGTGCCAAATACTTCATCCTATTTATAGATAACTACTCAAGAAGGAGTTGGGTCATTTATTTGGCATATATTCTCCACATCCAACATATATTCTTCACAAACATACATCTCAATGCTAGTAAGCTTCTTAGCCTATCTACCAACCAGAAACTTCACAAACATCGCAGTAGTTAGGTGACTAATTAATGTGTGTGTGTGTGTGAGGGAGAGACAATTTGCAGAAAAAGAAAATGTAAGCATTATATATTGAAAGAAAGTCAATTCAAATCAGCATAGTTTCTCCAGAATAAAGTTTTGTAGGCAAATACAAATTCCCAAATGAAGTGTTGATTATTAGACCAAATTAGATGATAAAAGAGCTTGTAAATAAAGGTGTAGTAGATATGCAATAGAAACTTACTCAAGAGACGAATGAAGCTGACCCAATCCACGGTAAGGATGCCAGTGCAATCCAACAGACTAAAATCCATTAATAGGTCATGTCAATTAACAAAACATAAATTAGAAATTCAACTGCAAAGATATTTCCTTGTAACAAATACCCCAAAACAGAAAGTTTTGTCTTCTCAAACTACACATGATTATGACAGTCATAGATCACTACTTGCCACAGTTAATACAAATGGCAGAGGAATCTGGAATTAAAAGATCATTAATGACCAAGGTTTCACTTCAGCACAAACAAGACAGAACTAGCTTTCAAGTTACTTTGTGTAACAAAATCTGAGTGCAAAGAAATATATCTCTTAATCACAAAGAGTCACTTCAGTCTCTTGGGATAGCTTTTATGTTGCTCCATAAGAAACAATTTTTGATAAATATTAGCGTATTACTGTGTGGAGTTGCAGATATACTTTATCCATAAGTAAATCAAAGTAAATTTAAAACCACTAATTGAATTGATAGACGAGTATCTCATATGTGTCTATACATTTAACCAGCAAAAGTCTCCAATCAATAAAAGTCAGGCAGGAATTTATCTGTACCATTTCAGAGTAGATTATGTCATATAGATCTTCCTCAAGTGACAAGTCATCCATGCTGAACTCATGATAAGGACGGCAACCATTAGCAAAAAGCCATTGACCTTCCTCAACTCTTCGACAGTTGGGGCATTGCATTGCACCTTTTGCATTGAATGCAGAGCCAATGCAATCTGTATATTGCAATAATTAGCGAATGAAATCATGAAGCACCAATATATGTTTATTTATTAATGCCACGAAATCACAAAAATCGCAATACGTGGAACGTTGGAGTGAAGACCTTCGTCTTCGATACAACTCACATCAAAATACAAGACTGCTAGGAAAACATGAGACCAACAACAATTCAAAACTCAAAACACAAAACCCGAAAAATCAAATCAAATTCCTAAGCATGCAAGGGGAAGGACAATTAGAGGAAAATCCAAAGGCATCTGATAGCCTTATCATCCTTGAAGATCGTCCTTGAAGATTCCCTGATGAGATTGATTTTCATAAAAAAGTTCACATGCTTCATCTCTTTCACAAAATTTATATGAACATTTTTCAACTATGAAACAACTCTTTCAAATCAAATAGTGAACCAGTAAGAATACAGGAAAATGGAACCCATGAATAGTTAAAAGTACTTTTTTTTTTTTAATTGCAGAGGATGCTTGCTCCTCAAAGGCATATCTCAACATCATCTAAGAAGAGGTAGGCGATTTCATGTGCTTGTCACATAAGTTGATTTTAAACATATTAACATCATATTGAAATGAATAAAACCTCAAAGCATATGCATGTAATATTTGTATTAATGCACGGATCAAGAATTAGAAACAAATACAGTAAAACATGACCTTCGTCAGCTGACAAGACACGGAAATTAGCCTACTTCAAAGCATCTATCTACAACCTAAATATCTCAATCTTACAAGCTTGATTCAAAGTTCCAGGCTATCAACAAGATAGTTGAGGATCTAATAATTTAACTCACCCAGATGAAAATGATGACAACTAATGAATATTCATCAGATCTCGGGTGATTCTACATGCACAAGCTGAATTTTACTCACCCAGATGAAAATGATGACCACAATGGAGCTTTGCCCAGGATCTTTCCCCGACATCAGTGACTGCATCAAGACAAATCGAGCAAGAGATGGGTGAGGACTTCCGACCATCATCGACAGCATCGAGATGGTCAAAATCTTTCAAACCCATAATATAAAAAAAAAGACCCAAATCCTGATCACATAAACGCGATCTATTAGTCTTGTTTTCTAATTTATCTTCAGCTTCGGAATTGAACCCTCTTCGCGGATTGAGTAAAAGTAGTTTTCTTTGCACGATGAATCGTTCAAGGGAGGGGAAGAAGAAGGAGAACGCTTGATTGAGTTGTTTCTTTTGCGGAAAGACAAATGTTTGTCTTTGTTTTCTTCAGTTTCTGTCGTCCTGGGTGTTTCTCTCTCCTCACCGCTTGTTTCACGGCCGTGGATTTCCGGGTGTTGGATTGGTTATGAGGACTAAAACTATGGGCTATAACACTAACCGCGCTGTCGTAACGAAACTAAATTGACCGACGGCTGGTTGACGTTGAGTTGATTCCACTCAAAGCCCATATCTTGCGGGACGGTCCAAGACAATGTTTTGCCCATGTGTGTGTCTTGTTTGTTTTTGGAAAAAATTTGATTTTTTTTTTTTTGGTAATAAATGAATTTTAAAATTTATCAAATTTAGGCCTTTTACATGAAAAAATATTATCTAATTAGAAAAAAAATAACTTATTTAGATAAAATAAAAAAATATTACTTTATAAAACAATAAAATAAAACTAATTTAGTTAATAATTTAAAAATACAATATTAATTTATTGGTTTGTGACTTATTTTAAAAAATATATATATTTGTAAATAAGGTGAACTAATAAGATGACACCTTTGACCAACTCTATATCCACATGCCACCTGCTTGGTTTTATTTTAAAATATTTAAAATTAAAATTTATCATTTATTATATATATATATATATATATATATATATTTATTTGATTATTTTATATTTTATAAAACAACAAAATAAAACTAATTTAGTTAATAATTTAAATATGATAGTTGAATGGGTTGTGAACTATTTAAAAATAATTTTAAATAAGTAAAGTTAATTTTTTATTAATTATATATATATATATATATATATTATTATTATTATTATTATTATTATTATTATTATTATTATTATTATTATTATTATTATTATTATTATGAGTGTTCGAAGTTGATCCAAATTGTCTTGTTAGTAGAATTTTTTTTTCCGAAATCGAACAGGATAATATTTATGTCCCCACTCGATCTCATCTTGATTGTGTCCCGAATACTGATAAACTTAATTGAATATAAACATAATAATATATTTATTTATTTTTCATATTTTTTTAGAAATTTTAATTTTATTTCTTTATAATAATATAAAATTTTAATATATTAGGATATAAATAATATTAAAATATTTGTTTAAGTTTATATAATTGTATAAAAGAATTTTATTGTATTTTTAGATAATATGGTATAACGGTGATCCGCGAAAATTTCACGGAAACCCAACGGAATGGGGATGATAGTAAAAATAATCTCTGAAAAGAATAAGACGAGAATAATAAACGCATTCTCCACCAATACTCCTAATCATTATGGATTTAATAGATTTTGAATAAATTTAAATTCAATTTTATTACATCATTTATAATTTAAACCTTATATTACTACTTTCTACATTCAATTCAGCCATCCATCTAAAATAAAATAGCTTAATCAATTAAATTATCATAACAATTTAAATTTGTCGGACATTAAGTTAATTTTCAGATGAATATAATGTCTAAGTTAATATTTTTTTTTTATTGCATTTAGCTTTTAAATAAATACAATAACTAAACAACGAGCATGATAAATATCAATTAATCATAAATATACTGTTTGAAAACAACTCGAGCTGGAGTACAGTTGAATGATCAAATATTATTATACATAATTAAATAAAGTGTATTTCATAACATTATTTCATTTTAATTAATATAATAAGATATTTAAAACAAAAATATTTTTTAAGTAAATTAAAAAAACAATCTTTTAAATCTGGAGCTGGGTTATGTAGCCCATTGTGTTTGCAGATGGCATCCACCTGGAATAGTCTCAATCCTTTGCATACATATCTTTAAAATGCAAGCTAAAATTCTGAAATTTGTTATGAAAAGGTGTAAATGATATACATTTATAAGGAGACTATTTCATTAATAATATTTTGTTTGTTGTTTTCAATAGATTTATCTTTTTTTCTCAGGTTGAAAGAAGAAAAATATAAGTAGGATCTTTCCTTATTTTGTAATTGTGAAAATCAATTCTAATCCACTTGTTTGGATGAAAAGATTATTTTATAAACATAATTTTAAGAAATAATTAAAAATAACTTTATATTCATACTTTTAAACAAAAATTATGACAAGCAAACAACTTATTCAAATAATTTTTCAGCAAGACAATTTATTTTATTAAAAAATAACATAACATCAAACGAGTTATAATAATATTTTGATAGAAGATTAAAGTACATAGAAAAATTTATAAGTGTGTATGCAATAAGTCTCAAGTATCTCCCTACTTATACATGAGATAAAAAGAGTCTTAATAACAAAAGAAACACATTAAAAGCTCACAAAATAAGAAATTGAAAATCTCATATCTTGATGATCACTTCTTTATTTGTAACAAAATCCATGCACGCCTCATACGCTCAGAGATTGTTATAAGCACTTTGTACTTCCTCTCGTTTGTTGTGAATACATCAACAACTTGTAGAAATTGTGTATCCTCTAAGTTTGAAATTTTTTATAGTTCATTAAAAACTTGTGGAGCACTTGTCTTGTCAACATTGTATGCCTTACTAACTATGTCAACCATCTTGGATATTGCAGTGACCATATCATTATGACGAGTTCTCTTAGAAGATCGTTCTACACTAGTTGATTCTTTATTTAATTTTGAACAACTCTTTATATCTTCAAACATAGCTCTTGCGCCTTCATCGCTTGTTTCAGCTCCACTTCCATTAACTTTATCTTGTCCACAAATAATTGACAAATTTTCCCAATTCTCAACAATTTTACTTCTATAATGACTCGTATCTGGGTGTGCCTATAAAAAGTCACAAAAAATATATAAAATTTTTATCTTAAAATAATAATTCAAACAACATAAACTAATATACCTTGACATAAGTTGTCAAAACTTCTTCACTATCCACTTTCACCACTTTTTTATCTGAATCTCATCCAAATCCACTAGTACCAAGCATATCACTTATAACAACATAATGTTTATCCCAAGTCTTAAGTTGCGATTGTATATTTTCCCTACTAACATTACATTGATTGTGTAATGCACTAACTACAACAATATATGCAACAAATTTCCATCCGTTAGGAGGATGATTTCCAAATTATGTTGCTCAAGCAATACATTTATTAGCACATTATCCATCATTGATGTCCAGTTGAGATAAGATTTAGTCTAGATTCTCTTTATCTTCTCAAAATAGATAGTCAAAGTATGAGATTGATTAGAAAAGACACCAACAAAGATTTTATATCATTTGATAAAAAAATACACATCACCACAATTATACTAGCTTAACATAAACTAAAAACTGTTCAAGTAGATATAAAACCACTAACAACCCGTAACTAAGTTCTACCACTGCTAATTTGATTTTGGCTATACATCTCCCTTGCCATATTATCCTTAAATTGTGTTCATTGACTACCACCTTGAACATTTCTTATGACATATTCATAGTCCACATCAAATATTTCATTTGATTGTTGTGCAAAATCAAAATCAAAATCAAAATCAACCTCATGCAATAAGGGATAATCCATTTCTCTTACAATCTCACGTATGTAGTTATGAAGAACACAACAAACATTAATAATACGAACCTATCATTCAAGTAAATTAATTATTGAGAAAAATATTTGTGTATCTATGTCAAAACTATAATATTACCAATTCTATAATTATGTTATAAAAATTCACCTGTGTATTTGTACCAAAAAATGATGGTTGACGAAGTACTGCCCATCGTTTTTCAGAAATCCAAATGTTCTCTCTATTGAATTTCTTGCTAAAGAGTGATGTAGGTTAAATAATTTCTTTTAGTTAGAAGGACGATTTCCATAACTCGACCATTCATTTAGGTGATAACGAGTAGAACGATAAGGAGCTAAAAATCCCAGAGTATTTACATATCCAACATCAACTAGATAATAACTTCCTAAATAAAATTCAAATTTATTAGTATGTTCTTAATGCTAATAATATAAATAAAATTTAAAAAATACCAATCGGCACAAGAAATTGATCTCTTTCTCTCACTGATGCACTTCGTAAAACTTTTGAATCTGATGATGCACCTTCCCATGTAAGAAGAACATAAAGAAATTTCAAACTCTTTCTATCACATACTCCCAAAACATTAGTTGTTATCTGTTGTTTCCTATTTCGATATATATCTTGATATTTAAGTGAAATAGTCATTTCAACATGTGTTTCATCCAAAGCTCCAAGACAATCCTAAAAAATTTAAATTCAAACTATATAATTTTTAAAATAATCTACAAATATATGCCAAAATTAATTTTGGTACTAACCTTGAACCACTTCCATTTATGAACATTCTCATCAACATTCTCAATTTGATTAGGTAATCTTATAAAATCTTTACTTAAACTGAGAATTAATCGTATTACTTCATGAAAGTGTCTACTAATTGTCTCTAATGAACGAATATAAATACCTCCAAGTACCCAAAGTTTTACTCAATGTCCTAGTACAAGTAAGAACATGGCTACAAATTCTTCAACGGTCACATTGCTACTATCGTGTAAGCTCTTTTTACGCAACAATTCATAAAAAATAGTAAAATTGTGGTTTCTTAATTGTAATAAGTCAAAAAATTCTTGTCTTTCTCTCCATATAATCTTTTTAACAATATTTTTCTAAATGCATTATTTTCCTCAGTGCTATATTGTGGAACTCTTGGTATAGGTTGTTCTTGTAACCAATCCACAATTACAATATTAGTTTGAGTTACATCAAGAAGTAATCTTTTTTTACTTATACTAAACTGTTATCATCCATTAATAGTAAGATATGTTCTGCAAAATAAATAAAATTAAATAAGATTTAGATGCATTAGATTGACATGCAATTGGATTAATAATTTATTGTAAATGTGAAGTAAATTAATTCTCATATATAGATAATAGATCTAAAACAAATGAAAATATAACAAAATTTTAAACAATATTAAAAACGTCACTAAATTAATTTTGTTATGATTTTTCAAAATTATTATAATTATATTATATGATGCATTATTTGAGTAAACAATTTAATGTTATTTTAACAAAAAGTAGATTTTATTCTTAATTTCAAGTTAAAGGTATATTTATGTTCTTATATTTTATTTTTAAAAATAAAATGTTATTAATTACTGTAACGCTAAAGTAACACACAATAAAAGTAGTACAAAAACATTACTACATCATGGAAAAAAATCAATTAACACTATCCAAGTTATCTTGAGCACTAAGAATAAACTCGTTCATAAATGAAAATCAAGATTGAGTATTGAATTTGATAACTTGAATCAAAGCACTAGTACATTAGATATATGTAGTAGAAAGAAAACAATGCTCTAAATAATATTGAAAACAATAACTATTTGTCATAAACAAAGTATCTATTCTAATAGAGATCAAAATAAGTCTTACTAATATCGTGAAACTACATCCACATAAGAATAAACACTATGTTATTTCTTCTTTTCTAGACACATCATACTAATGCATCATGAATAAAGGAATGAAGATCAAAATAAGCCCACTGAAATAGATAGACATGTTTATAATGATATTGTTGTTTTAATATTGAAATAAATAGACATGTTTACAGTGGTAACACAATACATATATAGCTCAAAGAAACAAAAAATCGTGTCTACCAGAGTAATTACTATTTGACCGTCAAGGAAAAGAGGAATTTATTAAATGTAAAGGTCGCGAGAAAAGTGAGAGACATTGTTAGATCGAGAAAATAGTGAAGGCTCATCAAATAAATTGTAATAACCAGACATTTAGACATTTTTAACTACTTTAAAACAGATATATGGAAGGTACTTGATGTTGAAGAGAGGATGAGGTTGTCTATTTCAGCTCAAAGTTTGAAACTAATTTATTAAGGATATGAGAGGTGATTTAGCGTCTGAGCTCACCGCCGCCAATGAGAGATTCTTATAGAAATCACAAAGAAACCAAAGTCTTTCGACTCGCCTAACTACTAAGGCTCACATCATTTGCACCTGTAATCGTATATCATCTTCTGATTATTTGATCAAATATGTATCTCTATACATTAAAAGATTTAGGTTAAGGAGAAGAGACGAGAAGATTGGGGAAAATAAAAGATACGGCAGCAAAAGGAAAATGGGGAGGGAGGGTGGTCTGAAGGGAAAATAGGGTATGTGGTCTATTTGACTGTTAAATTGGAATTTGAATTCTTAACTAATTTGACCACAATTCAAAGTGTAATAAATACACTATTTATATTCCATATGAATTTAGATTCTAAATCCAATTCCTATATTTAAGTCTCTAAACAAACATCAAATTGGAATTGACCCTTTAAATTCCAATTTCAATTCTAATTCCTTCCTCACCAAACACACCCTAATAGATAATCTCTTCTCAACTAGTTTTGTAATTCTTTGATATCATATTATTGAAAACTATATTGTAATAATATTTCATAGTTTTAAAAAAATGGTTGAAATTTTAGTAACTAGTTAGTAATATATTTTACATTAAACTATCAATTTGTACATAAATAATTGTTTTTCAAATATTATTAACCTTCAATGCAAAATTATACTAGTAGAAAATGTGTGGTTGTTACAAATATCTATTATCTATTATCTGTAATGACCATATAAGACTGTTACTGTTACTGATATAACGACTTTATAAAACTGTTATAGATAATAAATATTAGAATCATTACAGAAACAACAACAATATTAGTAAAAATATTGGCATAGAGCCGTTACTGATACTCATTAAACTAGGAAAATTTCCGTACGATGCACACGGATGAGGATAAAAATAAAATAAATTAAAAAAATTATAATAATATTTATTCAATGTTTAAAATTATTAAAATAAAAAATATAACGCTCTCATTCCACATTTTATTCACTTCGATAAAACAACTTATTTTATCACATGTTTCATCACATATTTTTTCCGAATGAATCTCTCATTTCGTTACTTTACACTTTCACTTTGTCAATCAAATATTTGATTCATATTTTTTAATAATTAACATTGTGACCTCATACTTTGGTCAATTAAATATTTGATTCATATTTCTTTAACCACTTTCGAATGATATCGGTCTATTATCCCTCGACAAACCACATCTCAATCACATTTGGTTAAAAATTGTACTTGTTTTGTTAGGTTGCAAGTTTGAAACCTACAAATAACATTTTTAAATTTATTTTTAACCGTTTTAAGTTTATGGGCGGGTCAACCCACAATTCGACTCAAGTATCCATTTACTCTCACATAAATATCTAAATTAACCACAGCTCTCGACCCGGCAATCCGAACACTTTAAAAATTAAGCATCATTATACATATATAGATTAGTTAGTTAAAAATTTGAACTTTTATTGTTAAAATGTCTCGCGTTCATCAAATTTGATATTAAATCTTAAATATAAAGTGTTGTTAGCCTAGTTGGTTAAAGGGTTGTACTTGTTTTGTAAGGTTGCAAGTTTGAAACCTACAAATAACATTTTTAAATTTATTTTTAACCGTTTTAATTTTATGGGCGGGTCAACCCACAATCCGACCCAAGTATCCATTTACTCTCACATAAATATTCAAATTAACCACAGCTCTCGACCCGACAATCTGAACACTTTAAAAATTAAGCATCATTATATATAGATAAGTATTTATAATGGCTCATGATAGAGCCGTTACTGACACTCTTTTTTCTCTTCTCTTCTCTTTTCTTATACCTCTCTTCGCTCCACTAACGTCCAACGCCGCTCGTCTTCCTCGCCGTCTCCTTCGTTGCCACGCTCCTCGATCTCACAATCTCTTACTCGATCTCAGGTCAGTTGACATTAGCCTTCTTCGCCATCTTAAACCATGAAAATGGTATCCATCTAAGATTTCGAGTTCAAGTTACTCTCATTTGATCTCTTCTAGTTCTAGAGAAGAAGAAGAATTATGTAGTATGTGTAGCTAATGTAGTTCTATTAATCATGAAAATACGAGATTGAGTTTACTGATTTGTTGTTCAAAATTCACATTAGGTTTCACCACTCCCAAGCCCCTTAGAATTCAACAAGCCTTGCTCAAAATGTAATTGTCTGCCTTTAAATGTTCTTCTGTTATTTGATTTGCTTAATTTTTTAATGTCTTATTCATATTGTTACTTTATCTACGGTGGAACATTTGGTGGAACATTTGTTGGTTCAGAAAGGACAATTTCAAAAAGTTGATGATTACCTTCCCCATTGTATATATTTTCAGATGATCTATTCGGGATGAAATTTTATAATATATAAATATGAGACTTGGTATAGGGGAATTAACTAATGTTATTTTAGCTTCTTCATTGTTAGAATCTGTAAGTGCTGTTATATTTTGACGATTCTATTTTCAAACTATAAATAATTGCATTGTCGACTACAGGTTGAAAGTAGTGACCTTGTTGCATTTGGCTTGATACCTGAATTTGTTGGACGGTTTCTTATTTTAGTGAGTCTATCTGCACTAAATGAGGACCAATTTGTTGTGGCAAGTAGGTTTAAATTTGAGTAATTTATTTGAAAAGAGAGTCACTAAGAAAATTGTGCAGAAAAATTATAGGTTCTGATGCAGCCTAAAAATGCACTTGGGAAGCAATATAAAATGATGTTCAGCATGAATGAAGTAAGTAATATAAGGTTTCAATTATTATATTTTATTGGGCAACAGATTATGTAAAGAATGTAGAATATTTTGACAAATAAATTTATACTTTACCAAGAGTGCACTTAGATTAATTACAAAGAAAGCAATGGCGAAGAACAGTGGCGCCAGTGGTTTAAGATCAATTTTAGAGAATCTTCTTACTGATGCTATGTTTGAGGTTAGTGGTTGATAGAAATGGATTATTTTAAACATGAATTTTTTGAATTTGAAACTATTATTATTGTGTGTATTTTGTAGGTACCATCATCAAGAGATGCAAAGTGTTCAGTGAGGAGGAGAAAAATAGATGCAGTAGTGGTTGATGAAGAGGCTGTTGGAACAACCCCGAATGTGGAGCCAAAATACTCTTATCGAGAGAAGGAGAAAAAGATCATCCCAATTCGTAGGTACATACACTTATTCGAGTGAATCGAATACTTTATTATTAATTCATAACAACTAGGCAATATTGTTTTTCAGGAAGGAATTGGGGCAGGAGAAAGGAGAAATCAGTTCATGAGCCATGAGCATATGATAGGAGGATTTTCTCTTTATTTTTCTCTAATATGATGAACATTTGTTCGTTTCTATTGGTTATGTAAAGTGCAGTTAATACTGCAGACTTGTTGATGCAGGTTCTCGGATGTCTTGTTTCATCAATAAATGTCTTGTTTCATCAATAAGTTAAATCATCATCATTATTAGTATCAACTTAAGAATGATCATAGAGACTATAAATTCTGATTTAGTTTAGTTATTTTAGTTTAGGCTTTGGTGAATGTTGGTGTCGATCTAACGCAGCACCGATCATCTTTCCTCCACAATAACCAAATTGAAGGAAATCTTTGACTATGATACTAGTAGAGTGCACATGTTTCTGAAAATTAGGATGTCCCTAATTGAGTCTCTACTGTAGTTGATTCACGTCTTGCCACTATAACAAAAAAGACTTTCGGCGACGCTTAAAAAGACTTCTCACAACTCTTAAAAGCGTCGCCAAAGATATTACCGACACTTAATCTTGCGTCGCTAAAAGCAGGGTGGGTGCAAGTTATAGCAACGCTTAATTAAGCGTCGGTAACATTAATTTAAGCATTGCTAAAGGTCTATTTAATTTTTAGGAATTCTTAATATTATAATATTAATTTATTTTTTAAAATTTTATCTGAATATTTATTTATTTTTCTATTAAATTAAATAATCATCAAGAAAAATTATTTTATACTTTACATTTTTAATTATAACAAAATTAACATAAATTCTCTTAACACGATTATCTAATAAAATCACAATTATCTCATAATATCATACCATAATCAAAAGATTCAAAAGATTTCAAACAAACAAAATAGTTTTGAACAACAAAGTTGAAATAGAAAACTAGAAATTGATGATTTTCATCTACTTGATCTTCTTCTTGGGCCTCACTGCAAATATGTAAACGAATATTCTTTTTAAGATACGAAATAAAAAATGTATTTTAATGTGAATTAAATATAGAAAAAATTTGAAAAAAAAACTGTTTGCAGTGTCCACATTTCTTCTTCTTGACAATTCAATGATGAATATTTTAGTCAGCAATCAATAACATCAAAAGAAAAACCTAATACAAACGATTAATTTTCCTTCCACGGTATTATAATTCAAACAAAAAGTATAAACTTTCATATAATCAGATTAACCATATAAAAAGAATAATCACAAGATCCGCACATCTAATATTATAATTAGAGATCTAATAGTGTACTGCCAATTATGAATATTGCAATAATCAAAATAAAAAAGACATAAAAAGGTAAAAAAAATACCTTACGTAGATTCATTTTTGCATAACCTAGAAGATGACAACTCGAGAATGAATACTTCAGTCAGCCATCAATACCGTCAAAAGAGAAAACCAAAACCAAATGATTAATTTTATATTTACATTATTTACAGTACTATAACTCAAATAAAATATATAAAACTTTCACATAAGAAGATTAACCATATAAGAAAAAACATCTAATACAAGAAGATAAGAAGAATCACAAGATCCGCACATCTAATATTATAATTAGAGTTACAACAGTGTACTGCCAATTATGAATATTGCAATAATCAAAACAAAAAAGACATAAAAAGGTAAAAAAAAATACCTTACGTAGATTCATTTTTGCATAACCTGGAAGATGACAACCCGAGGATGAGTACTTCAGTCCGCTATCAATACCATCAAAAGAGAGAACCAAAACCAAATCATTAATTTTATATTTACAGTACTATAACTCAAACAAAAATATATAAAACTGTCATATAAACAGATCAACCATATAAGAAAAAACATATAATACAAGAAGATAATAGAAAAATCACAAGATCCCCACATCTAATATTATACTTAAAGTTCTAATACTGTACTTCCAATTATGAATATTATAATAATCTAAACAAAAAACATAAAAAGGTAAAAAAAATACCTTAAGTAGATTCATTTTCGCATAAAGTGGAAGATGTCTCGACAGCTCCCTTGTCAACCAACAAAGATTCTAACTTATTTATTTGTGCTTGCATCTTTTCTTGGTTAGCAACCATCCTCTTCAATTCTTGTTTTATATCATTAATCTCATCAACCTTTGTTCTACCATCCACAGAAAAGTCAACAGTCCTTAAAGATTTTGGATACGCTTGAAGACCCAATCCTCTCACACGTCCATATGTATCAGGACCAATCACTTGTGAGTATATATCGCTATGAAAAGCTCTTATGTCTTGTCCCTCAGAAGGTGTTTGGATTTACTTATTTTTAATTGATTCCTAAATGTATTAAATTTAACGTTAATATACTTTTAAACACATATAAAATGTATACGCATAACATTTTTACCGCAGCTCGAGATGAATTGTCATCTAAAGGTCTTCCATCTTTACGAGCTTTATGTGTTTCGAGAAATACATGAGCTCTTGAGTGCTCCAGTCCAGCGCTTGCCTAAAACAATACAAGTAATACATGTTTATAGAATAAATTATTGATGTCATAATTCATATCATTATACCATTTCAGAAGCAACACGAGCAAAACTTTTAGATCCAGATGTATGCGGCATCTTCTGTTTCTCTCGACATCTTTTGTTGATTGAACTATTTCTCTACACAATAAAAATTATAAATTTTATTTATATAACAATCACTATAAATATAGAATCACATTGTCATACCATGTTCTTATCTGAGTACCAAAAATTGACAAGGAAATTCCATTGTACATTTGGAATCCCAATTGGCCTATTCTTTAACAAATCTTCTTTCAACAGATATTTTCCAAAATATCGTGCTTTCAAATCAGATCGATAACCTTTCAATGACCTTCCCAACGATTTTAGTACCCAAATTTCAGCCATTTGAGGTAAATCAAACCTATTCTGTAAAAATAATTAGTATTAACATTAATAAAAATAAATAAATATTATGAATGATAAATAATTTACCTTGACCAATGTTATTAGATGGTCTTTCAATTCTTTGGGAAAGCATCTCCAATCATTATATAACAATGGAGTTATTTCTACATTTCGCACGAGTGTACCTAAGAAAAAACCCAATGTGCATCCTTCTTGTCCAGTAGGTTGGTTCAAATGATTGAATGATACTGTAATTCTTTTATCACTTAGTAAAGCCCATACATCAGGTAGAGTAGTGGGTCCGCGTACTCTTTTAAGTGGTTGAGAATCTGTATAAAAACACGTTAAAAATTAATAGATACATTTAAAACTAATTAAAAACATAATAACTACCTTGAGTATCACTATATAAGGCATCAAAAGTAGAAGCGTCATGTATTGAATTAATTGATGATGATGGCATACAAGACGTTGATCCATTAGCCGAAAAATCTACAGTATTTAACTTTTTTTTCCGAGCCATTTATCTCCAAATACATTATAAAATATATTAAAACACTATACAAACTCACTTATGAGTCAAACATAAGATGTATAAATATTGGAAGTCTCACTTGGTGATATAAAATTAATCTAGTTGATTTATAATTTCTCCTTCAATATCATCTCTAACCCAATCAACATCATCATCTCCTATAATTAGTGAAGACTCCTCAATGTCAATGTGAACCATACTTTAATCTCCCATGTCATAAGTATTTCTAACTTTTATTTTCCTTGGGAGAAACCAACCAGGATTTGAAACATCTTTAACATATATAACTTGCTGACATTGCGAAGAAAATACAAATGGATCATTTGTGAGATATTTTCCTGTGTGTATCAACCTAGAAAAGTTGATCATTGTAAATCCTAAAAGATCTTTTTTTATTCCTGTCTTTTGATCAACATCAGCCCAATCACATCTAAATAATACAATCTTAAATTCATCAGAGTAGTTCAATTCAATTATATCAGTCAAAATTCTATAGTAGACTACATCACCAATGATTGGTCTTCGATCACTCGTACTTGCATAACTATTAGTTTTTGAAATAACCATCACTCCACAATTTTGAGTGCTTAAATTCACTTCAGAATCTTTCGTACGAAATCTATATCCATTTTTCACATCATATGCTCTAAACCTTTTCACGATTCGATGTGGACCTCGAGCAATAATTTTAACTTCTGGAGTTATTCGTCCATTAAATAATAATGACGAGTTGTTGACCTCTTCTTTGAGCCACTCATGGAAACTTTCACAATGTTTTTTTTCAATCTCACGTGGTGATAAACGACGATGACGGTGTAATCTTTTGATTGTAGTATGATGATCTCTGTAAATCATTATTTATGATATTAGTTGTTATAAAATATGCTATCTTTATAAAAAGATATACTTACCTTCGAAATTCTTCAATTATACCACAATTGAATAGAACATATCGATGAGCTTGTATATACGTCATTTCATCCAATGTAATCACGTGTATCGCTCCATAATGTTGTCCCACATTAGGAAATAGACATATTTGCTCATTTGGTTGTTGATGTGCATGATTTCTCACAGATTTTTCTCCTATCATTTTATTATCATCGAGATATCGAGCACAAAATGTTAAACACTCGTCCGCAATATATGCTTCAGCTATTGAGCCTTCAGGGCGTGCTCGGTTGCGTACATATGATTTCAATTTTCCCAAGTACCTTTAAGTTAAAATTAATAATAAGATCATTTTCAGATTATTAATAAAAAA